>NC_041370.1:15467834-15552834 GCF_900634415.1 Cottoperca gobio | reverse complement strand
ATACCACCGCTGCTTTGCTCCTGTCTGTTACACACAGCTGTACCTGCTGTGTCGATTGAACACCCTGTGTCCTTCTGTTGTAGTTTATTACCATACTTGACTGGGCATATCTTGTCTTGTTTATCTTCTGCCTCCTTGAGTAATATGTGTCCGTTGGGGTCTGCTGTGTATAGCTCTAGGGGGGGTTATTGTGCTTTCCGCTGAATCCTGCACTGTCACATAAACTCATTGGCACCGTAAGTAGCAGATATTACAACAAATAAAAGTGTTAACCTTTTAAAAAAGTAATGAGCCAACAGTGTATTTTCTGACAGAATCTCACATTGAGTATGCACACTGTACAAGAACATTTAGGAAAGATGATTATTATGAGGGTCACTTTGTAGACCCACACTGACATGTAAAGCCCTCACAAATTTAAATAATGTCACTGTGCGTTGGATTTCACTCTTACACTCTAACCACTAGGAAGGGGTCAAAGTAACCGACCAGGAGTCGTGGAAGGACAGAGAGAGATCAAAGAGGACATTCACCTTCACCCTGGACAGAGACAGGGGTTATGGTCTCCCTCCAATACAAGACCACTTGTTATTGTGACTCGAAGTGTTAAACTTTGATAATACCTGCGTCAGCTTAATTCACTCTAGAAGGCCATAAATTAGATTTAGATGTATTGGGACAAGATAGGGATAGGATAGGGATAGGGATATTTGTTTTCACAGACAGTACATAGTTACCTAAAGTCTAGGAAGGCCCGGTACAGTTTTATAATCGACCATTTATTTTACTGTTGTCCGCGTCTGCCTGGGGGATGTAACTCTGCAGTGCGCCGCGGCGGGCTCTAGGTCCGGGGTGAAGGTGGCTAGCGGCTCCGACCGCGAGCTTTACAAGACCCTTCGCCCAGACCTCGCCGCTGTGGACTTAATGCTTGCTGCCTGCTTTTGTAAAGCAGCAGCAGGAGGTGGGGGGCGACAGATAGTGCTCAGAGCTTATGGATGAGAGGGAGTCTTTGCTGGGATCCTTTATGGATGTCAATGAAGTGCTGATCAAAACTGAGTTCATTGTCTATGATGAATCTGAGATATATGAAGCTGCTCAGAGATGGCGTTCAGTCCAGTGTGGGATGTGGTTGATGTGCTAATGATCAGTTATTTTGTCTTGTACACGTTCAGCTGCAGGTAGTTGTAAGTGCATCATTGTGAAGTGAGAAATTGAGTTTTGATAGGCTGTAACAGACGTGCTGTCTATAAATTGATGTAAAGCTCTAAAACAGCTAGCAGGAAATAGGTGTTTACACTGCACACTACACTGCAAATGCCACCAGCAATCATTTCATATGGTGCTGAAATATATGGGAGGCAAATGTATGGACAAAGGACAAACATGGATAAACTGTCATCACCTCTTGGTATCTGGATGGATTTGAAAATGTAAATTAATGTCTGCACTAATATTGACTTTTATTTCTCATGAACACTAGTTCTGCCTGGCAACAGCAACATGGCAGAGACGTTGATTACAGTACAACTACTTTAAGAATCCTATATCTCTACAACCTATGGACTACACATACAAATGGTTACATCCATTTGTTGATGGTAAACTTAGAAATGTATTTCCAGTTTGTTTTAAATGAATGCTACCTGATTACCACATTGCAGCAGTGTAATATACTACATGATCTGTCACACCTCCGCTACAATATGCAGACTCTCTGGCGATACCCACCACCAATCAGAATAGAGTGACCCTGCAACGTTCAAGCTTAAAGTTGCTCACAGCGTGAACGCAGAGGTACATGTTGTTAATGACCTGTCAAGGTCATGTTCTACTTTGAGCTATATCTCCCCGTTTCCACACTTCTCAGGGGGCACAGCATTCATACTTCATCACAGTAGGTCACAGCCACACTGCACCCTTATGTATTGCACAGGGTTACACCTTCCCATCCCTGTCAAGGTAAAAAACTTTAACCATTCACATATGCATACTGATGTGTGTAGACACACACACACACACACACACACACACACACACACACACACACTCAATCTAATAATAGGCTAACCTTTATGCTGGATCAGTTACTGATGTCTTGGGATATTTCATCATGTTGAAGCAAGGTGAAAATTTTCGTTCTCTCATTTCCAAATGTTCTCCCTCTTTTGCTTCAGCTCTCTCTGTGTCTTTTCCCTTCCCTGTCTCCCCCAACTTCCCCCCATGCTGGCCTTTATCAGTGAACTTTTCTTGACCCTCTCCTGCTAATCTGCATTGCTCTAGGGAAGCCGGCGTCAAAATTTGGAGCTTTAATAGAGTCTGGGAGCTAAGGGCTAAAGTAACACAGAGAGTAAAGGGAATATGAGATGGCTGCTCATAGCATGGCTAATGTCAGGCTCTGTGAAGTGCTCTGAAAGGGCTCGACCATCTTTCATCAACTTGTCTCAAGGTGAAAGAGAACTCGTCATTTTCATCACGTATACAATTAAATCGATTCTACTTGTGTTAAAGCTGTTCTCATTAACGTTTCTCAGTCATTCATTATCTCTTTCAGTGCTGCTCATTACATGGCTTTACTTGTAGTGGACTCCTTTCTCCTCATATCTGTTTCTCTTCTGATGTCTCTCCTTCCTTAACTTAGAATATGTTAAAACAGTATTGTAAAATGCAAAAAAACTGATGGTTGGCGATCTATCCATATTATCCATGTTTATTTGGGGGGGATTGCACCTGTGCCAATAAAGTTCCATTCTAAACAGAGCCAGCGGACTGGAAGCGACGCAGTTCACACCATGTTTGTATTTTCACGCATCAAAATCAATTTAAACCCAGTACTTTCACACTTGGCTAGCTGGCGCATTTTCCAGGTTTTGCAGTGGCTGTTTTAAATAATCAGCAGGGTTCCACTCAAACTTCCACAACTTTGCTACAGACATCTTTCCGCCTCAGAGGGCAAACCCATGCGGAAGGTCACACCTTTCAGCAGGAAAGTCTGTAATCTCTCCTCGTCCTTACACACTTTATGCCATCTCTTGTTCCCTCTGAGCTACTCCTTTCATTAGACCCCCACTAAGAGTGTCAGAGTGAGGGATGACTGAGAGGGATGAGAAAGATAGACAGGAATGAAGGAGGGAAAAAGGTTGCCAAAGAAAGAAACAGTTTATTGCTGCTTCCAATTTGTTTGTTGTTGGTTGAATTAAACTACATTTTAAAGACATGAAAACTCACTTCAATCGAGCTTTTCAAACTTTTATTCAATTGAAAAGCATGTTAAGTGATAAACATGTGCTCATACGTTTGGCACAAGTCATCTTCTTTTAGAAGTTGTTCTCCCACATCTATTGGCATGCTACCTTGGACATCTCAATCATTGTATCATCAAAAAAAATATTGTTATTAACAAATACTGTTACTGCACTTATAGGTTTAGCAAGGTCTGGAAAGTTGCCTTTTATTGAGTTAAGATTTTATTATTATTTTATTATTTTATTATAAGGAGGTAGAAGTCAGTCAACAGATAAGATGTGGAACAAATTAAAGCGGTTTCCTTTTCATAGACTGTTTTTATTCCACACAATAAAAGTGAAATCCGATTCAGCATAGTTTCACCTTTGACCTACAGCATATTTACTTTAAGAAAATAGATACATATCTCTTTGACAAGTGTATCCATGCGAAAACCCTTGATGAAACCCTTTCTTTCTTTTCAACCCTTTATGACGGATGCTAAGCTTTTCATTTAATTCTTTCATTTTTTATTAAGTACTTGCACCACTTGTACATAACCCCAAACATCAAACTGTTGTTGTCCTTGAACTCATAATTTCCCTTCAATTGAGCGAGTTAAAGACATCCTTTTTTGAGATGATATATCCTCGTACGTGTTCGAAGTTTATGTTTTGTTGACGTCTTTTCACTTATTTTATGTTTTCATCTATCGCTGCTGCAGTTTTTGTTGTCCTTGTATTGCTCAGCATCAACAACTTAAACAAAATAAGTGTTTGTCAAAAGGAGTGCAGTGAAATAGAATCAACTGGAAACACGGCCCGACAAACCATGTGTCCCAAAGATTTCAGTGCACGAAAAAAATCACCATATTGTCAGTATATTTATAGTTACATCTAATGTAAATAACTCTGATTTTCAAGAACATACACAACTTAATTTGTCTTTTTGTATTCATGATTTCAGGTGAATATAAGAACGTATGATCGGGACAGAAAGATCATGTGCTCAGATCAGTGTCAACCAACAAGTCAGGGTTATCTTTTAAAGTGAGACTGACAATTCAAAATGCATTGCATTATGAACATTTTCCTGTGTGTGAAGCACGTTTCACATCAGTAATTTCAATTAATCTGGGCAAAAAGAGCAAATTAATTCTGGCTAAATGTGTGATGATGGGATGCTACTCTGACTTTCCAATTTAGGCTGCACTGATGTAGACTTGTATTATTATTCTCATAAAGATAATCTTGGTCTTAGTAAGAGTATTTATCAAAAGGAGGCCTGAAGGAGATGATAATAAATATGTACGCAGAAATACAGACCCAAGCTAGATATGACTCTGGAAGGTCATACATCATTAGTTAACATGCATTTTTTAAGGGTTGGCTGTAACATTATGGATTGCACCATTGGACATGAGAACGTCTAAACGTGAGTGTAATGCTGGTGTATTCCTTTAAACATTCATCCAAATACAATCTGGAAAGCTTTGTACAGTCTAATTTGCAGCTGAAAAGCTTTTAATTGTGTGTATCAACAAGGTGCTTGTGTGCCCCTGTGTACATGTGTATGTACATGTATGTAATGTCCTGGTGCATTGCCAGTGACTCAATCATTAGCATCCTGCCTACGCACACACACACACCAAGAGCCAATACCAAACACACATCCAAAAGCAGACACACACACACATCCCCAGCCAACACCCCAACACACATCCATTATGCGCCCTCCACTGAACACACACATTGTTCCTTCCATTTAGACACATCCTTCAAATACACACTCATACACACACACACACACGCACACACACAAACACACACACACACACACACACACACGCGCGCGCGCACACTCACACACAGACACACACACACACACACATAACATCCCTTTCAATTTCACACATGTCAGGGGAGACTCCCAACCAGGCAGTCATATTAAACCAGCTCATTATTTATGCAAGGGGAGAGATTGCCAGTCCCCGATTCGCCTCATAAAATGTTAATATATTCATCGGGAAATTGTACTCTTTTAATCTGCCCCACCAGAAAAACACTTATCTGCCACTACAGCAGCATGTTTTACAGTAAAGCTCTCTCTCTCTCTCATTCTATATCTCTCTGTGTTTCCCCTCTTTTTCCTCTTTCCCTATCCCTCTATCTCTCTCCATCCGAGAAGTAGCTGGTAGAGATCATGTATGACATTTGGGATGTTAATTCCTAATGTCTTCTTCTTATGTTTAATCACCAAAATGTTCAATTAAGATTCAGGATGTCATTGCTCCAGAGTTAGATTTTCTCTAAAATGTTTAGCTACCGAGGGAGAATTATGACACCAATAATGGGTTATAGTTTTGTTCAACATTGCGTCACTGTTAACTTCATGGGTCTTGAAGGGGGGGAAAAGGATAAATGTTCAAATGAGTTACACTTTTTAATGTGCATTGATGCTATTATGTGTTGATTCTATCAATATTTAGTAACAATTTATTTCATCTACAGTAATTAACTGTAATATATCTTTAAATTGTATTTTCAATAACTGTTTATTATAGACAAGCTAAGTTTAAACCGAACCATTATATATTTTTAACAAAAACAACATACTAATGTTTCCTTCTCCATTTATTTCTCTCCACGGCTGGCAGACAAAAATATCTCCACTCCTCCTGTTTTATTAAAAAAAAGAAAAAATCATTTCTTTCACCTAAAATGAAGCAGGGCTAGCTGAAAATTACCTTGGTTGCTATGCAACGGCAGCATCCGTGCAAAGCCCTGTCATTTCCCAAATAACCTCAAATAAGCCCTCGGTGTGTGTGTGTGTGTGTGTGTGTGTGTGTGTGTGTGTGTGTGTGTGTGTGTGTGTGTGTGTGTGTGTGTGTGAGAGACAGAATGAGAGACAGTGTCCGTCTGTCAGTCTGAATGAATAGTGTGTGTAAAGTCGTGCCTGCATATGCATGTGCATGTCTGTGGGCATGGCTGGCTGTATGTCTGTATTGAGGATTATGTTGAGGTTATTAAAATAAAATAAAAATAAAAAAGAAGGAATCCAGGAGACTTTACATTTTCAGAATCCTTGATTAGTCCCACAATGGGGAAATTTACATTGTTACAGCAAAGAACATATGAGCAAAAGAGCAAAAGAACATTCTAAATGAGACAATAGATTTATTCTTATTAAATTATTTACGTGACCATGTTTTAATGCACCCTGGCAAATCATTATTATAGGAAAAAGTGTTTCACAAGTGATCTCTGGGATGTGTAGTACAACAACAAGACAATAGGGCATGGCACTAAAAGAATCATCTCATTGATATTGCTTGTTGGTAGAACTGAATTGCAAGCTTGCTTATGTCCATGTTAGTTTGCAGCATGATGAGGAAAAGAGCAATGAAGGACAGAAGCAACTACACCAATCAACACTGACGATAACACTTTGACTTTTGTGTCAACTGATCTGAGAGATGCTAATACGTCACAGAGCATGAAGACATTTTGACACCAGTGTGGGCGTCCATCAGTATCTGCAGCCCATAGCCTCGCTGAGATTTATCACAAAGTGTTGAGTGCGATGACAAGTTGTTGCATGTGTGGCATTTGCAGGATGATAGCTGGTGCTAGTGCCATCCACTCTACAAAATGCTGTGGTGAAATGAACTTAGGAATGAAGGTCATTTCAAATTCCCTTGAGATATTAGAAAACTTAACATGCGGAAGAAAGACAACTCCACCTTTCCCCTTAAATCCACTCATCCAGTGCCCTAGAGCAAGCCATTTGATTGTCCTTGTTAAAGTACTGTCAGCAACACAAGAATAAAAACTGATTGATTGAACAGGGCATCTCTCACAGGTTTTGGGAATGTGTATAACTTTACCCCAAGGCTATTAAATAAATTGATTATTATCAACATAAAACACAAACATAGACAGCACATACATCTAACAGAATCTAGTAAAATCCATCCATGCAATAATAGTGGTTATTATATCCAATTTTTTATCTCCTGTCAATTTTTATCTCCACTAGGTGTAAGCCAGGGGATCGTGTGTGTGTGTGTGTGTGTGTGTGTGTGTGTGTGTGTGTGTGTGTGTGTGTGTGTGTGTCTGTGTGTGTGTGTGTGTGTGTGTGTGTGTGTGTGTGTGTGTGTGTGTGTGTGTGTGTGTCTGTCTATGGCTTATCTTGCATACTACTGGACCCATCAGCATAATATTCCCGTAGATTCCCCGTAGATTCCTGTAGCGTAGAGTCCCAATTAAAATAAATAATGTTATTGACTATTTTATACCGTCATTAACCGCTGACTCCTCACTCCTCTTAACACAACCAAAGTGCTCAACAACTGCTTCAGTTTCAAATCTTGTTTCCGCTTGGGATCAGGAATTGTTTCTGTCCAGATTTGCACACCTAGGTAAACCGCAAACGCCTTTTGTGGTCCAGTAGTATTCCTTATCTATTTTTCCATCAACACTGTAGCATAGTATCATGTC
The DNA here is from genome assembly GCF_900634415.1 of Cottoperca gobio. NCBI lineage: Eukaryota > Metazoa > Chordata > Actinopteri > Perciformes > Bovichtidae > Cottoperca > Cottoperca gobio. The sequence continues at coordinate 15,545,113 of NC_041370.1, read as the reverse complement.
TCAACAGGGCAATGCATAGTGTGCGTGAGTAGCAAGAGTGTGCTTTAGTGAAGGAGAGAGAGACAGCGGCTGCGCTCAGGGCAGACAGGTGTTGCCGAAGGTTAGCAGTGAAGTTGTCTAGTGGCATTAATCAGTATTCAGTGCCTTTATATTAGGCATCAACCTTGTGTATATGTTAATACTGTCGGAAAACAGACTTGAAGCGAAAATGCTTCAGGTCGCGCTTACGTCTGTGAGACGTAGCTGGGATGTGAGCCTGCACAGAGCCGGTGCAGACAGCTGCAAAGGTTAAAATGATGATGATGTGGGCATATTTTGTGATGTTGTTTTGTTTTTTTGCATTACATTGTAAGGCTTTTCTGTTATTAACTCCCCCCCCCTTTAAAGATACATAATGCCTGTGCCCTACTTTTACTTTAAATCACCCACTTAGGTCAAATTCTGTGGAAGTCTGGCATTCAAAAGCTTTTGTGTATTTTAAAAAAGCATTAAGTGATTAAAATCATTTCAATGCATGAAAAATGCTTGCACCATACTGTGCATTTTTGTTGCGCCTCATGTCATGCCCCGTCTGGACCAAATTGTATGTGTGAAATCACATTTAAACACATGGCGTGTATAGACATATACCAATAGGCATATAAACGTGTTCCATCTTCTCTGCAGAAATAAATGAACCCCAAGTGTAGGGTCAAAGACAAGTTAGGGTTTACAAGAAATCTGTATTCCTTCATTCAGCATGTGTAGTGTGGGTTAATACTATATTTGTCCAGTGCAAATTCAAATCCTTTATTTCTCCGTCACTGAGAAAAAAAAGGGTGAGAGTGCACTGAAATGCTTCTGGGATAGCTTCTTTCAAAGAAAAGGTCTGACACCAAAACTGTTGCGCAAAACATTTTCAAATAGAAAATATGTCTTTTGATGTTTTGCTTTGTCTGCCTTATGATTAATGTAAAATGACTTTATACTCGAAGACATCCATTCTAAAAGACTGCTTTGACAACATCACTCCCTAGGGTACAGTTCACGGTAACAGAAAGAACATAGAAAATAAGGTATAGCTGAGAAAGGAAATCTATTAAAATGATCACATGCTCTAAAATGTACTGTACCTGCAAATATCCTGTCCCAACATTGGAATACTTGTTTCCCCCTGCAGAAGCAACAGTCAGCCACCTTTACTATTCTGATAAAGATCAAATAAAATAAAAAACCCTAATGTTACATTTAATGTTAACTGGACCAACCCCCATTGTAACATAGTGGCAACCTGTAGCCTACACATTTCCCTATGCATGCCCTGATAATGCACAATAGATGTGGTCTTCATAGAAAGTGTTACCAAAAAAAGAAAAGAAAAAAAGAACCCCTTGTGTAGAAGTTCAAACTTTTTGCAAAAAGAGGAAACAGTTCACAGAGGAAGATATCAGATGTATGTTAAGGTAAAAGCTGCTTCCTGTTGTGGGTGCTGCTGCACGAGTTCATAGTCACAGAGCGTTGACCTGTGAAGTCATTAAGAAATGCACCTGTGCTCTGAAGTCTGAAGTATTGAAAGAAAATTGCACATGACTTAACACTGTCAAAAACAAGCTTGTGATAGCAGCCTTACAATTTGGAGCACAACATTTTAACAAGAGCACAAGCAAATGTAAATGTCATCAATGCTCCAGGTTTTAAGTTTAATACAAATGAACAAGCAATTTACTTTATTTTCTATTGCTATTGAAAGCCTCCAAATACACAAGAAAACCATGCTGGAAATATCAACCTCCTTTTGCCAATACCGTCGATCCAAGTGTTTTCAAAGAAGTGACAACAACATCAAGCCAATGAATGACTGTATTGTGCAGGTAATGGTCCTTTCTGCCTTTTCTGAATGAACCAGACCATGTACTATTCCCATCTACATTAACAGAAGAAATCAAATAAAAATGTTGGCTTTTAAAGCTTTTAACGATTTGAGTCCAAGTTGCACTTTGAGTACAAACTTCAGTCTAAACTTTCTTCAAAGAAACAACGTTGGCCCTGACAGCATGTAACAGCCTAACCTTCTGTACTTTCCAAATATCAAAAGACTCATTTCAACACCCATTCACTCACTTTCACACATTAATATAACACATTCCCTGGTACAATAGGCCAACATACAAACACACGCAGATGGCAGGCGCTGGGACCAATCCAATGTGTGTGTGTGTGTGTGTGTGTGTGTGTGTGTGTGTGTGTGTGTGTGTGTGTGTCTGTGTGCGTGTGCGTGTGTGTGTGTGTGTGTGTGTGTGTGTGTGTGTGTGACTGTGGCTGTAGGAGGTTGACAGGCAGTGTGTCTGGGATTGTCCGGTCTAATTCTGTCTAGGCCTGCCTGTTATAGGAGGCTTAACAGGCAAGCGAGCGCATACTACACTATATGTGTGTGTGTGGAACCTTTTGAGTCTATTTAAGTGTTTGAGTTTTAACAGGGCAACACATGCAAACATGTGTAGTTATGTGTTTAAGTGTAAGAATGTCTGAGTGCAAATGCAGAGACAGACACAGATAGAGGCTTTACTCAGTTTCTCAGTATTTCTGGCACGCTGATAAAGCTCTTGAAGCCATCAGAGTGAATAATATCCAACAGAGCGGGGAGGCCTGCGCTTAGATTCTCCAGCCAGCCCTCTCTGGTTTGATAAGATTGTGGTAGCTACCACCTCGCACCGCCTCAGACTTCAAACAGTAACATATTGCTCTGGAAATTGTCGCGGAGAGCGCGTCAGTCAGATAAATTCATTTCTGATCTTACAGCTAGCTCAATGTATTTATAGTACCACCAGCCAAATGTGGATGAAGGAGGGTAGGAGGGACAGCTGGAGTGAAATAAGAGAGATGGAAAGATGGAGAGTGAGATGTATGAAGGAAAGACAACTAGTTTTACTCATGAAAGCTCTTCACTCTCCTCATCTCCAATCCTTGTTTTCCTCCTGGTCATTCCTCACTCTTGCCCCCTTCATCTTCATCTCAAGTCATAGCTGGCTGAGCATGTGTTCACACAGAGATTATAGCAAGGACATTATATTTAGTTAGTTAGCATTTAGTTTGCATCTGAGTTGTTAAACCCATTAGTTAACATTTCAGTTAAAAAAGCATCTCATTGACAAGCCATAGTCCATTTGGCTAGTACAAATCCTAGTGAAATTAATACTTTGTTTTGTATCCTATTTAGTCTAGTTCATTTTCACAGTGCACAAATGAAAGCAGACTAAATGAAACAGAAATTTGCTGGGGGGCGTGTATGAAGGAGCATGACCCAAAATGTATTTTAGTCTTATTGGTCAGAAATTTGGCAAAGGAAAATGTAAACACATAGATCAAGATTGGGGTGGTGATGGCCTAGTGGTCTAGTGGTACGGCTTCCAAATACAACACCAGATGGTTGTGAGTTCAATACAGGGCTGCCACCATTGTGCCCCTGAGCAAGTTACTTAACCCTGAGTTGCTCCAGGGGGACTGGCCCTGTAGTCGCTCTAGATAAGAGCATCTACTAAATGACATGTAATGTATTAATGTAATGTAATCAACACTAGCAGAGCAACCAGGAATTGATTAAAACAGACTAAATGTTGGCTTCTGAATGCACCCTCAATAGTTTACTTCATGGTATCATTTGCCACACCTGATTTTTTTGCTGCTCTCGTGTAATTTTAGCCTCATCAGCCAGATGAGTCTCGCAGATTGATCACATTGCGCAACACATCTGGCCTCGCTCTCCCAGTAGAGGGCCTTTTATAGGAGAAGATTATGTTTCTCTTTTTACTACCAGACTGCAAGCTGGGTTAGAGGTGGAAAAAATGCACAGAAGGAGAACCCAGTACACATATTTGCGCCTCAACTCGTTGAACTCGAGGAAAATCAAATCTCCTACTATCGCCGTCTTATACAGTATATTTATGGAAGTTGCCATATGTTTTATTTTATTTGCCTCAATTATGATTGCTTAATGTTTAATGGCAGATGTGCTCATCTACAATTGCTCACGAAAATCTAAATGAAATGACTGTAGATGGCGTTCACAGCCCTCTGTCAATGTTAAATGAACTCTAATGCTAAGTTACATAACATTGTTAGCCAGATTTGTGGCATGTTGTGTCTACATTGTGTTACGTGTTGTCATTGCTTTGAACATGTAAATAACACCACGCAGCAACACACCTGTGTGAAATCCAGAGGAAAGCACTTTCTCACAGTGCAACCAACACACAGTATAGTTCTTAAAAACACCATAATCCAGAGGAACATTTACTGAATAATTACCCATTAATGCTTTAAGAAAAAAAGTTATTTGTAGATACCTGCAGTATTATCATGGAAGCATCTATGTGAAATGAACGACCTGCCTGTATCACGATTCGGTGTTATTTTCAAAATGCATACATCCATGCATTTTCTCTTGTTTAAACACCGACTTGATACTTCCAGTTTTAACAACATCTGGGGGTGAAAACAATCTCATCCTCTCCACCATGCTTTAACAAGGTCACAGTGTCAGCAAGAGAGGAAACAGGCTTCCATTATGAAACAAAAAAAGTAATTGACAGAATGTCACACATCTGTGTGTGTGTGTGTGTGTGTGTGTGTGTGTGTGTGTGTGTGTGTGTGTGTGTGTGTGTGTGTGTGTGTGTGTGTGTGTGTGTGTGTAGGAGTGAAACACCTCATCAGATGGTTTCACCTCGCTGTGATGTTCTCACAGTGCTCTGCGCTGACGCCCCTGCTAACTTCCTGCTTTTAAGTATTTTTAGTCAGGCTGTCTCACCTCCTCTGTCTCGATCTTGTTGCACACACAATCTCTCATATTTAGACAAAACAACATCCTACCTACCTCTCCAAGCCTATTAGGCCACTCAATTGCATGCACATTAATTGTGTCTGTCTTTCACATGTCTTTCATTCTTGGCATGACCCTTGAAAAAGCCTTTTACCAAAAGAAAAGCCCTGCATTCTCTCTTTCTCTCTCTCAGCAGCGGCTGCATGATGACATTTTTATGATCATTATACTTCCACCTTCAGACTGACTTCAGAGGTAATCAGCAATGGGACATTAGTTGAGCTGGAGATTGTGTGTGCTGCGTGTGAGCACATGTACCGTAAGTGAAAAGAGAGAAATAACATAACATGCATATATTCTGAGTTCAAATCCAGCAGGTTGAGTTGTGCGCTGCTTTAAACTTCATAGTGTTCCTTGATGAGCAGAGAAAGGTTTATTAAACAGGGATTGTGGGATTGTGTATGTGAAATGCAGATGTTTTACTGGAAAAGCAGACAAATCTGTCTTTAGGGTGTGCAGTTCTCGACTGACAGTGGTGAATGTACTGTATTTGCACTAGAATCAAGATTATTAGACAATCAGAAAACATTTTCCTTTAAAGGTCAGGGGTCAGAGGGGAGAGTCAAAGCAAGATATTTATTCTTGTTAACCAATGTTTCTACGATTATTCATTTATTTGAAAGCAATCACTTAAGATATACCTAATGTGTTTCTTAATTTTGACAAGCTACAAAATTGATGACATTTAAACCACTTAGATTGATGAAAAGTAAAATTTACAGAAACTACACTCTCTTCCATCCTTCCATCGTCTTATCCGGGGTCGGGTCGTGGGGGCAGCAGCAGTTCCAGTAAGGAACCCCAAACTTCCCTTCTCCGGGCCAAATCCTTCAGCTCCAACTGGGGGATCCTGAGGCGTTCCCAGGCCAGTGAGGAGATATAATCTCTCCATCGAGTCCTGGGTCTTCCCGGGGTCTCCTCCCAGCTGGACGTGCCTGGAACTCCTCCCTAGGGAGGCGCCCAGGTGGCATCCTTACTAGATGCCCGAACCACCTGAACTGGCTCCTTTCAACGTAAAGGAGCAGCGGCTCTACTCCGAGTCTCTCACGGATGGCTGAGCTTCTCACCCTATCTTGCATTAAGGGAGACACCAGCCACCCATCTGAGAAAACCCATTTTGGCCGCTTGTACCCGTGATCTCGTTCTTTCGGTCATGACCCAGCCTTCATGACCATAAGTGAGGGTAGGAACGAAGATCGACCGGTAGATTGAAAGCTTTGCCTTCTGGCTCAGCTCTCTTTTCGTCACAACGGTGCGGTAAAGAGACTGCAGTACCGCCCCAGCTGCTCCGATTCTCCGGCCAATCTCTCGCTCCATCGTCCCCTCACTCGCGAACAAGACCCTGAGGTACTTGAACTCCTTCACTTGGGGTAAGGGCTCATTCCCTACTCGGAGTAGGCAATCCACCGGTTTTCTGCTGAGAGCCATGGCCTCAGATTTTGAGGTGCTGATCCTCATCCCAACCGCTACACACTCGGCTGCGAACCGATCCAGTGACTGTTGAAGGTCACAGACGATGATGCCATAAGGACCACATCATCTGCAAAGAGCAGCGATGAGATCCTCAGGCCACCGAACTGCAACCCCTCTCCTCCACAACTACGCCTCGATATCCTGTCCGTGAAATCACAAACAGGATTGGTGATAAAGTGCAGACCTGGCGGAGGCCAACATTCACTGGGAACGAGTCCGATTTACTACCGACTATCCGGACACAACTCTCGCTTTGGCCGTACAGGAATTGGATGGCCCTCAGAAGTGACCCACTCACCCCATACTCCCGCAGCACCTCCCACAGTATCACCCGGGGGACCCGGTCATACGCCTTCTCCAGATCCACAAAACACATGTAGACCGGATGGGCGTACTCCCTGGCCCCCTCCAGGATCCTTGCGAGAGTGAAGAGTTGGTCCGTTGTTCAACGACCAGGACGGAATCCGCATTGTTCCTCTTCAATCAGAGGTTCGACTACCGGCCGAACCCTCCTTTCCAGTACCTTGGAGTAGACTTTACCAGGGAGGCTGAGAAGTGTGATACCCCTGTAGTTGGCACACACTCTCTGGTCCCCCTTTTTAAATAGGGGAACCACCACCCCGGTCTGCCACCCCCTAGGCACTGTCCCAGACTTCCACGCAATGTTGACGAGGCGTGTCAACTAAGACAGCCCCTCAACACCCAAAGCCTTCAGCATTTCTGTACGGATCTCATCAACCCCTGCGGCTTTGTCACTGTGGAGTTGTTTGACTACCTCAGTGACTTCCGTCAGAGAAATTGACGATGATCCCCCATCAGCTTCCAGCTCTGCCTCTACCATAGAGGGCGTGTTAATCGGATTCAGGAGTTCCTAAAAGTGCTCCTTCCACCGCCCGGTAACCTTCTCAGTCAAAGTCAGCAGTGTCCCACCATTGCTGTACACAGCTTGGATGGTTCCCCGCTTCCCCCTCCTGAGGTGCCGGATGGTTCCAGACGGGGGCCCCGGGCTTCCTCCGGGCAGGGTCTCTCCTTTCCTTTCCCTCTGTATCATGAGGTCGTTTTTGACTTTCTTGATTCCCAGAAATGACAAAATTGTAGCTTAACTTTCCTGTTCACTATAGTCAAATAATCCATAATTTCTGCTGTTTGTTTTTACTCAAACATTAGGTGTAATTTCATGTAAATGAGGTCTTTGGAGAATAAATTCCCCCCCAAAAAAAGTAAAACTGGTGAAAGTGAGTAGAAATAATGTAAGCAAAGAAGATGTAACACAGAATTGGGTGATCATTTATACTCTATTTATACTTTAATTATACTATAACAGTCAACAAGAAGATGCAGCACTTTATACAGACCAAAAACTATAATTGGGGCACCAAAGATATCTCTGATTTCCCTGCAGTTGAAGCATAAAGCAACAATTCATATTATGATTATCATTTGTCTGGTATTTACCAAGGTGCATGGCTAGCGTGATGAACCACTGTCTCCATTAAACGTGCAGGGAAGACAGCGCTTGCAGCTGAAGTCAAGAGAGAACGAGCAGAGAGAAAGTGTGTCACGCTGACAGCTTCCAGGACAGACAGTGACAGTTATGTCTGTGCATTACAGCTGCAAACTCTCACTTGCTCAGTAGCGATGGCACCATGACCTTTTCAATATTGGATTTTTTCACAGCAGTGCAGGTGACACGTCAGGCAAGCAGCCCACTATATATGTCTAATGATGGAATTCATGCTTTATTAAGGCAAGTTACAGTACTGCAGTGCTGACAGCAAGTGAAAATACAGAGTGTGAGCACATGCTGAGAAAAAGTAATGCTTCCTCTAATTAACTATAGTAACTTTGTTTATGAACTTGTGTACACTATTAATGGATAAAAGCAGTTAGCCTCAATAGTAATGCATGCTGGTTTAATACTACTGCCTTGTTAGTGTGGTACTGCATTTTAAATGCTATGTAGAAATAGATGTATGGAAAAACAAATGAATACATAACTGGAGTAGATGGATAGATAAATTAACCAGGGAGCACTCAGGGAGCACATACCTCCACTATGGTTGCATTAATTGTATGGCTAATTATAGGGCCAAATTGCATCATATTTTGCAGGATTGACTTACATTGAATATGTAATCAAAATGTGGTTGCAACTGATGATGAAATTGTGGGTTTTGTAAAGAAATTTGTTTAAGCCAAAGCCTAAATTGCTTCATAACTGTCTTGTAATAATATCTGTAATGTAGTTTTCGAGAACTCCTGTTTACTAACAGACCCATTGACAGAAGTAAAAAGGAGTGAATAAATAAATAATATGTATTTTTTTAGATGGATATCAAGATATTATAATATCATTGCAAATTGGGGGAAACAAGCCAAAACAAACATGGGAGGGGAGAAACTCTTTTCTTGTTTCACTTTCTGGATTATTAATGTCCTTCCCTCTCAGAGAGCTCAGTTTAGCAATTGTGGATCTTGTTTTAGCTTTTTGTGTCAATGGCCATTTGATTCATAACCTCGAGACTGTGAGCCAATAAAACTTTAACCCTCACTTATACAGATAATCTGTTCTGGCCACTCAGTGCAAATATGTGATATTACAGCTGACTTGAACTTCACTGATGGTCGTGTAGTGTATCCCCTGCTTTAAGGTATCTCACATGCAAACAACACATGCACACATGCTATGAGTTTGTCTCAAGTCATCGCGTGTCTTACCTCTGGTGTTGTCCTAGTCATCATCCAGTACATGCTGTCTGTTTGAGTGGGATTTATCCACAGATGAGCAACATAATTGATGTGTAAATATTAAAAAGAGATGGACAGGGTGTAGAATGGCAGGGTGGAGGGGGGAGGAGGTGGTGAGAGGGGCAGAGGAAGGCCTGCAGAGGTTGTTAATCAATCAGTGTCAGTGGGAGATATGGGGGGTTGGGAGGCAGGTAATGTGTGCATGTGAGGGATCGTGTTAGTGATGTGGATGAGTTGGAAAAGCAGATGAAAAGAGACAGGGGGTATGTTATCAGGCTGTGCTGTATCATCATGGTGTAGCACGTAACACCACTTTCCTGACTTGCCTTGTTTAGCCTCTGACAGACTGAAATTGACTTGCATAAATAGCCTCAGCTAAGATTGCTTCGTTTCTGACTACAAGATGCTTTACTTGCCTCTCACTAAAAGATAATTAATGGGTGAGCAAATAGCCTTTAACTCATCCACTCATTCATCCAATCTGATTGCCATTTGTGTTTCCTTATTTCCTTTTCCTGTATTTTCTTCCATGTTTACTTAGTTTCTGAACCTGCTTTTCCTCCCTTCCTCTTTCTCTACTTTGTTTTTCTCAATTATCATCACTCGTCTGGATACCAGCATCAATTTGTCCATCCTTTTCATCTTGTTTCTTTTCCTCTATGCCGTCTTTTTCACGTTCTCTGTTACTCTCTTTTTTTCTTTCATCCCTCCATCTGTCTCTTTCTTCCTTCCTTTACTCTTCCCCTCTATTAGTTTTGTCATCTTTCACCTCTTTCCCTCATTTAATTCTACATCCTCCCTGTCAAAAATAGGGAAAGAGAAGACAAAATGCAGTGGTTATTAATAAATCAGAATTCATTCATTTACTGTATTCTCATCTCTTATATACTACCATCCTCTACACCTACTTTTCCTCCTACTCCCATTTCATTCAGGAGATATTCAATAAAAGAGCTACTGGATCACGGATCTTATGGATAAGAGATGCAGCCTTTAATCATACTGATGTTAAAGAGATTATCTACAGAAAGCAGTGTCTATCTATCTCTGTGTTATCTAACACTACCCCACTTAGCATGCTGATGGCATGCAAAAGGATTTGATTAATATCGGAACTGACATCCATACACTAAGAAACCTGATGTTTGAATATTGTTCAGTATTCAAATGCATATTTGCATACATACTGCAGGTCATCCTGTAAATGTCGGCAGAGGAAGAAAATTGATTAGAAAAATAAGCCTTAAGTACTATTTTGAGATGGAAAAAGTTGGGTATGTGCTGCTCTCCTACCTCTGCTTTTACCTCAGAAATGTCATTTATTTCCGTCTTTGTCGGAAAATGGAGAGTTTGTGACTCATCATCTTATCTGCTTAATTTGTGAGCCATGATAACCATGGATAATGGTTTCATACAGCACTCCTACTACTCATGCACTACATGCACTTTGGTTTTGTGAAGGTTTTTCCACCATTACATAAAATAAACAGTCCTAAAATCTTTATAAAAGGTCAAAGAGATTCAAGCAAATCAAAGCATTTTAAATGTAAGCAGATCAGATGAAACAGATTAAAGCATATGTTCTTCTGTACTTTTTTATATCCCCTCTGATGTAAAATATCACACTGTACTTAATCCGAAGAAGAAAGTGAAGAGAAGAGAAGAGAAGAAAAGAGAAGAGAAGAGAAGAAAAGAGAAGAGAAGAGAAGAAAAGAGAAGAGAAGAGAAGAGAAGAGAAGAAAAGAGAAGAGAAGAGAAGAGAAGAGAAGAGAAGAGAAGAAAAGAAAAGAGAAGAGAAGAGAAGAGAAGAGAAGAAAAGTGTGGATGTGTCTATAAAGAAGCTTACATTATTAATAAGAGCATCATTACGGCTGCTTAACAACGCAGCATCCATAAAAGGGCCTGAGTCATTACTGTCTGAGTGTTATCTCACATGAAAAGGACATAATACATTGTTAATGACACAGCTGTGTGTAACTATACGTCCACCCTGTAAAAAACAAACACATTTTACCGCTGTAGAAGTGAACAGTGAAAAAAATATAAACCTTTTCTAAACCAGAGTGTATCTGGTGCTAACATCAATACTTACATGAGATTAGGATATAGTTAGGTGAGATGTATATAGAGGTTCAACATCTCTTTTATAGTACAGTATTGTAGAAAGTTGCTTTACATGAGTCCTGAACCCATAGCTGTGAATGTCAGGGAAAGACAAGCACTTGCTCTGTATGGTGCATGATGGTGTAAAGGAAGAGAAAATATGAAAGGAAGAAGACAGAAAGTGGCGCCTTAATCACTCACTCATTCCTGTCCCTGATTCCCCCTCTCTCTTTCTCTTTCTGTATGCCTTCGGAGACGCTTTAGTCACTATAATCCGCTGAGCGTTGCTTTAATCACATCTTCGTGGGTCTCCACTTTTTAATTAAGGCCCGTGTTTCAGCTCATTTCACTGCGCATATTTAGCGAGCCGGTGGGACGCCGAGGCATTCATCAGACAGACAGTCTGACAGAACAGCATCAGGCTGCTCCTGAGCACGGATTTTAAAGACACTGATTGAGTTTTGAACCAAGGGCAGATGAAGGCGCGCACACACAATTATAGACATGAAAAGATAATTGCATAAACTCTTATTTGAGATACATTTCTACAGGATACATATCGTTTTCTTACCCATTCTTATGTACACAATGCATTGAGTGCAGGACTAAAAGGCACCTCTGACTCTTGGCTCTTTTTAACAAGCCAATTAAACATTCTCTCCAAATAACATTCTCTGGATAACATAACATACTGATGTTACTTTAATTGCTTTTTTGTTCCTGCTTTTAAATTGTTAGTTAAGTGTGTTATAAATAAAATGTTATTACTTAAATTACTGCCTGCCTCTCTGTGTAGCTGCATATCTAAATTTGAAATTAAATAAGGTCCATGTGAGTTTTCCCTTCTCACACAGAGCAGTGGCATCAAATGCTGTACAAGCAAAGGGCAGATTGACGCACACACACATACACACACACACACACACACACACACACACACACACACACACAGAAGCACATGGACGTGCCTCTGCAAGCATATGCATCTGCACAAATATCAGGCTTATTTCCTTTTCTTAACCTATACCCAGAATTACATATTGCTGCTTTATTCCCCTATACTCACACTTCCCCATTAGTCTCTTTATCTCTCTTTGTCTCTCTCACACACACACACACACACACACACACACACACACACACACACACACACACACACACACACACACACACACATCGCCACCCATTGCTCCATCAGTGATCATCACAGAGTCTTCCATTAACTTCGCAGCAAGCGGTTTTCCATCTCCCTCAGATTGCTCTTGTTTGTCATCCTAAGCTCTGCCTTCAATCATGTTTGCCCACGCCTTTACAGCACATTGCCCATTTAATTGGATTGAGAACCCCGTTTTGAATATGTAAGAGCAGGAGCTGCATAATAATCAGAAATATTCAAATGAAGGACAGAGCTGTTAATTGACATTTCTGGATGCGTTGGAAAGAGTTTTTTTTATGGAGGGTTAACAATGTTGACTTTGTAAGAGGTTTGTTATGGAGTGAAATCAGATGAAAAAAAATCAGAATTTTCTCTTAATCTTAAATGGAATCTACCGCAGAACTTGTGTAGTCATATCTCTTATCACTGTATCAACAAATTATAAACATTATTATACGGATAGAATAAAATCTCCTTTTATTCAGTTTTAAAAGGGCATTCAGTTTTTTACATTTTGTGAGTGTTCTGGCACATTTTGCTCTAATTTTCAGCACCAAACATACAATCAGGAACATACCTTACACTGAAACAAAATGTGTTCCTATTAACTTTAAAATGTAACACAAGATGGAATCAAATATTGATCCGTGTGAGCAAACACGAGAGGATGGGAAATAGGTATAGCAACAAAAATAGACTGTTCAAATAAGTAGTAAAACAGAAATAGAACAAAAGATATAATAAGAAAATAAAACAAAACATAATATTTACAGTCATAGGCTAATACTGTGTACATAACTGTCACTAACAAGTCATCATGATGACTATGTGGCTGGAAAATATGAGACATGTCTAAATTACTAAACCTAAATTAAACATATGTTGTATTTCACCTCCATACAACAATATTGTTCTATTAATAGCTGAATGTTGATTATTTACGGTCTTGGAGAAGGCTGAATATTGACGTCCTTTACATCAGTGACATGTTGAAGTTGGTGTGTTTCAAGGTCAGGTCCATTGAGTCAGAGTTCACAAATAGTGACATGAGACCACGCTTTGCTGAATAGTGAAAGAGAACTGTCACTGTATTCACTGGAGGAGAACTAAACTGTTCCCACTAAATGCCCAAAGGGTAATGGATGTAGCAAGAAACAGTCCCATTATGTGAGAAGTAAGTAGATCAGATGGATGGATGGATGGATGGAAAGATGGATTGATGGATGGATATAAAGATGGATGGATGGATGGTGCTTGGATGGATGGATGAATGGATGGAAAGATGGATGCTGGATGATGGATGATGGATGATGGATGATGGATGATGGATGATGGAGGATGGATGATGGATGGATAGAAAGATGGATGGATGGATGGTGGTTGGATGGATTGATAGATGGATGGCTGGAAAGATGATTGGATGGAAAGATGGAAAGATGGATGGATGAATGGAAAGATGGTGGGTGGGTGGGTGGGTGGATGGAAGGATGAAGGGAGGGAAAGATGGATGGATGGAAAGATGGATGGCTGGATGAATGGATGGAAAGATGGATGGATGGATGGATATATGGTGGGTGGGTGGATGGAAGGATGAAGGGAGGAAAAGATGGATGGAAAGATGGATGGCTGGAAAGATGGATGGATGGATGGAGAGATGGATGGATGGAAAGATGGATGGCATGGATTATAAGATGGATGGATGGATGGATTGGTGGTTGGATGGCTGGAAATATGGGTGGATGAAAGATGAATGGATGGTTGGTGGAAGAAAGATGGAAATATGGAAGATGTCATGGATGGAAAAGATGGATGGATGGGATGAAAGGATGGAATGGATGGAAAGATTGATGATGGATGGATGGATTGTTGTTGGATGGATGGACTGGATGGATAGAGGATGGTGGATGGATGGATGGATGGAAATATGGATGAAAATATGGAGGATGGAAAAGAGGATGGATGTAAAAATGGATGGTGGTTGGAAAAAGATGGATGGATGGATGGAAAAAGATGGATGGATGGATGAATGGATGGAACGAGGATGAAGGGAGGAAAGATGGATGGAAAGAATGGATGGCTGGAAAGATGGATGGATGGTGGAGGGGTGATGGATGGATGGATGATGGATGGGTGAATATATAAATTCTTGCAATGAGGACATATAGCATTTTTTTTAATATATTGCAGTAAATCCCCTGAAAGCAAAGAAGGCAGTATGTTTGCCTCAACCCAACCCATAGTCAGGATCACAAGGAGCTGATGCCTGGGAAGTGGAAGGAGCTGCAATACATGGAACTTTTCCATGTGTTTTGAGATCAAACAACTTTTAGTGGTGATTAGATCTTCAAGTTGTAACAAGACCACATGCGTAGACCTTGAGGGAGAGGTGTATGTCTGTACAAACACCTGCTGCCTATTGCTATAATTACAGAATGTCAAATGCGCCTTTTGGTGTATTGTTTCATCTCCCAAGTAATCGTCCTGTTGTAAGAGAACTGTGGAATGTAATGATAGAGAAGGAAGACAGTTGGAGTTAGGAAACTAAATAAATAGATAAGACGTAAACTGCAGTGAGAAGCAGTTAAAAGCTCAAACAGAGAGTATGCAGACAGCATAAAGCAGTGACTTATAACAAAGTGACAGAGTTCAAAGCAAGGCCGAGTCCTCTTGTTTCCTCATTGCTTGTGCCTTGCACACACACACACGTACGCACGCACACACACACATGCACACACACACGCACACGCACACGCGCACACACACACACACACACACACACACAGAATGGCTGACAGAGAAAAGAGTGACATAAAGATCAGTGTTCCGTGGCTCAGGGGACCTACTGAGCGTGCTCACTGTCGGCTCCGACACTTCCCGGCACTGCTGCCCCGTCTCTCATGCTCAAGACACACATACATAGAAAACACAAAGACAAAAAAGCAATTTTTCTGTATGTATGTGTGCTACAATCTACCCTTGTGTCTGCACCTGTGTGTGAGTGTGCACCCTTGCAAACTCAAGCGTAAGTATGTGTGTGTCCGTCTATGCTGGGGTGCATGGATGTATATGACACTGCCCTTCTGCCTCATCGGCAAATGCCAGCAAGGACCAATGTGTCAGTGGAATGTGCAAATGCCTGTCATGATAAGGGAGAAGGGCAATTACCCTTACAGGGCTTTGGAGTTGGACAGCTTGTGGCTTTTTAAAAAGATAAAATGACTTGAAAAAGATGTCAACACATTAAAATAAACACTTATGTTTTTATTTTTCATAGATCCTCTTTAGTCTGGACAAACTGACTTAAAAAAAATTAAATGTTAACCCAGATTTGACTATTCAGACCTAGTTCTGAGTGAAACAGACACTACCTATTGGGTAAGCAGCAGTCGAATCCCCATAATTATAAGCGTTCACCCTATTGAACCTGATATAAATGCCCTAAAAACTACTAGACTACTACTAAACTGACTAGACTCGCATAACAACAATGTGCAGATGCTGCACTGAGGGAGAATGGCAAATTAGATTAGTTGGAGCTGTGATTGTAAATGTAAGAAAGACATCTAAATATTTAGGTTTAGAATCTCAAAAAGTATTTCTTTGACTCCAATCTGCTTCCAATTTGAATCCAGCTTTGTAAGAGATTGGCTTTCATTTGTAGATATTTAAGTAGAAATTTCCCCAGTGGGACATGTGACTGGACCTTTGATTTTATCTTACCGCAGGGACATCCAATGCAAATATGTTTTCAATGGGAGCTTTCTGTTAGGTTTGTTCTCAATACAAAAAGAAAAATATCCAGTCCAAGGTTATTGCTTTTAGTTATGAAAGATGTTTATGCTTATGGTCTCAAGAAGGCCATTTATGAAACAGACAAAATTGTCCTGTTGTATGCATAAGTGGTCCACCAGTAATGTATGTACATTATGTATGAAGTACTTTTATAATTGTCACAAATGCAGTTTATTTACAATGTTGAAACCCGATGTTTACCTGAATAGCACTGTTTGTATAGTTTATTCATGAACATATGCGTCGCCTTGAGGCTTGTAACAGGAAAATAAAGCATTCTGTTTGAAACATCTCAGGTCAAATGATTTAACATATGAGTTGCTTTTAGGCTTGTTATGGTATGTTATATTTAGTTGATCAATGTTTTCGGCATGAACAAAAGAACATATGCATGGCTTTTGGAGCAATTCAAATGAGGTCTAACATTGCTTTGAATGCACAGTTTGTACAGTAAGTGAAGATCTTGCTGCACAATGAAGCAACATTTTTCTCATAAATATATGTTGGTGTATCAGTGTCCCCTCACATTTGCATCCACCTGCATTGTATGTAAAATTGTCTCTGTGCCTATATATTCTGTGGGTATTTGCATACCCATAAAATGTGGATACACATATCAAATGGGATTGAGGTCACCAGAGTAATGAGCTTTGTTGTCCGCACATGGTCACTGGGTATCGGTAAAGGGCTGAACATACGGACACACACACACACAAACACACACACACAGGTCCCCCTGGAGCAGCATACATATAGGCGACATGTTGGCACTGATGAGGGCAGACAGCTCGCCCCCTACACATAGACAGGCCCAGACAGGATGGCGTGGTGCCAGCAGCAGCTATGAGGTCTGTGTTTGTGTGTGCGTGTGTGTGTATTAGTGTGTGTGTCAGCTTTGCCCGCTTCAAATGTCCTGCTGGGAGTTAGGCTCCATGATATAAACAAACAAGCAAGAGCAAATAGGAGACGGGATAAACGGAAATAGAGAGGGAAACAAAGACAGTGAAAAATAAATATCCATTTCTGGCTTCTGTCTATTGATTCATCCATCTATCTTTCTTCCCACTTAGTATATTATGAAGTGCAAAAAAACATGAAGGATAGAAAGGAGAGAAAATGAAGGCTGGGACTTAATGTCAGGTCAAGTCACAAGTCAAGCACCTTCTCTTAGCCATATGCTTTATGGTAAAGAAGAGGTCCCCTGTGAGCGTGTATATATGTATGCGAGTGTGTGCGTGTGTGTGTGTGTGTGTGTGTGTGTGTGTGTGTGTGTGTGTGTGTGTGTGTGTGTGTGTGTGTGTGTGTGTGTGTATGTGTGTGTGTGTGTGTGTGTGTGTGTGTGTGTGTGTGTGACAATCTCCCAGATCCCACACCTCTGTAGGTGTAAATGAGGCAGAGGCCTACTTCTAACTAAGACAAAGTAAAAGAGCAAACGAGCAAGAAGACATTCTGTCTCTTTAAAGCTCTTTTTTCTCACATACACACCTCAGATAAGAATGACACACACCTACGTACTGTACGTGAACCACACAGACTCCTGTTGTTCACGGCCCTAGCTAGTTATGCAAATGTCTCTGCTCACTAACACTGTCAAGGCGTGGAACAGGATTAGCATAAAGTTGATTTCAAAGCACACACACACACACACACACAGACAGGCATCTGGACTATTTAAAATAATCACTCTTCAGACTGAGTATGAGTAATCAGTGTGGGGTTTCAGGAGTTAAAAGAAAAGAACATATATGATGTGTATGTAAAAGCAATGTCTGCAGCATGACATTATGAGCCTAACTTCATCTGCATAACCGCAATCTGAATCTGAGGCCATAACATTGGATTAGAACAAAAACATACAAACTCCCTCAAGAATGTATAAGTTATACTTGAAGCTCACATGTGGAAAGGTTGATACCCTAAATCAATAGCAGGCAGCTGACAGAAACATCTTGTTTTCCAAACAAATCATCTCAGGGTGGAGAAGCACAAGAAGAACATGAACTTTCTGAATATGTAATCCTGTTTAAAACTGTATGAGATGTATGCAAATATTGACTGTTGGTCCTTGTAGCAGCATCATTTTGGTTAACTTCCTAAATTCATATCCCAAAACACATTTACATTTTTAATGCTTTACAAGTCATTTATTAAAACTAATAATTACTTTGGAAGTGCACCAGGATTTTGTATCTCTCTTCCTCTCTTTCTTTTTCTCTCTGTTAAATTCATTTTAATGAAGAGTTGATGATACATACAATGCATGTACCAAAATGATAATGTAAATGATTAGCAACACACAACACACGGAATGAAACAACTAGTTATTGATAACTGTGAAAGTGAGAAATAATCAGAATCAGTGAATGAATGAAAAAAGATTTTCTGTAGTACAGTATATAATACTGAGTATAAAAATGATCCCTCTGGTTTTCTCACATACACACTGTATTGTTGAAAATCTACATAGTGCCACACTTGAAATCTCATTAAAACCTCCACACAAAAGTCTGTGGTGAGAAAGGATGCATCTTGCATTGTGTTAAAAGCTGAAAGAAATGGCATTACAGCTTCTCCTATACCTAAATCACAAGTCCATTAATTATATCCTCTCTCATACATGTGTGCGTGAACACAAAACACACACCAGCCCGCATCAACAGACGTGTGTACACACATGCACATGGTCACACATACACACAAAGTGGCCACACTGTGGGGCCGATCAGCTCCGGCACACCATCGTGGGTTTCATCAGATGCTTCACTTATTTTTTTCTCTCACTCTGTTTTCACTTTCCCACCATCTATGGGAAAAGACAGATGGATGGAGAGGAGGGGGAAGCAGGAGAGGGAGGGAGGGAGGCAGGGGTGGAAAAGAGAACCAACAGTGTTTTCTTCTTTCTCTTTCACTTCTTTCTTTTTTATATTCTAAAGTAAATCTGAATTCTGTGCTGCCATATGCTGACCTCCAGAGGAATGTGCCATATGCTCAGAAATTCATCAAGCAATATACTGGAGGCAAACACTGACTGAGACTAAATATTAAGTAAATTCAAAGAGCACTGCCAGAGACCTTTTGTCATATAGAACGGCTGGGGAGCACAACTGTGAGGGTGTAAAATAGTTGTGTAAAGTGCTGCAGCAGGCAGAAGAGGATTAATGACAGAGATTAAACTTTGAATATAGCCTTGTACATAACTGTCAAGGTGAATATGTGAAGTATTAGAGAGAGCAAGGTCTTTAGATAGTCCAATAAATGAGCTACATGAATGAACTAAGTGATGCTTCAGAGGCTCCAATAGATAATGTCCAGGAACAGCAGCCATATTTTCCACCTTCCTTCTCAAAACACTGCATTTGTTTTGTCCTCACATTGATGTAAGCATAGAATGTTCATACTTGTATTACTTCTTACTTCTTGCTATTTGGGACTCAAGCTGAGGTATTGTGCAGCTCTAAAGCATGCAGGTGTTATACAGTGCGGTGTTTTCTAGTTTGCAATATTACTTTAGCGTACATGTAGTTGATCTAAAAGTTAACAACTGATGACACTATGTGAAATCCAAGATGAGATCTGTTTTTATTAGAGATCAGACATATATTTCATTTAAAAAACAAGCCAACATGTATAGTGACATCGTAGTGAAAAAGATTAAAGCGCTAATCTACACTTCCTGCTCATTGCCAAAGATTTTTGTCCTTCACAGTCATTCAGTTTATTGCAGTCTTATTAATAGGGCATGATTGATTTCCATTGGTGTGTGATGATGTCACCGCTCTAAATTGCTTTGCTTCTCTATGTAAAACCCTTCAGTCTGTAATTAAGCTCCTCTCAGGCACTGAAAGCACAAATGATTTGTATTGTGCTTGTGTAATATTAATATAAAGCAATTGTATATTTAAGAGTTTCAAGAAATCAAATGGTAATTGAAATAAAAATACATATCTTTTTAATATTTCTGCTCATTCTTTTGAGCCATCTTTGATTTTTCTCTTTTGCCCGAGCCTGAAGCAAAACACTGCGAAAACATTTTTAAAAATATGCTGTTATATTCAATGAAATGTGCCTCCTTCAGATGCAAGTTTTCAAAGTGGTTCCCATATTTGTGGAAATGCAGAAATAGTATGAAATACATACTTTGAAAAAAATGTGAATTTCATAAGAAGGGTTTTCAAATCAACTGTAGTGAGTAGGGGGGATGCCCTAAAGGCCTCGCCTTGATTGAGGGTGGAGGTATATGCACAGAGCCAGCATTTTGGTCCTCTCTCACACACACACACACACGCACAAGCACACACACACACACACACACACACACGACGCGCACACACACACACACACACACACACACACACACACACACACACACACACACACACACACACACTGCCTGGGCCCTGCCTGTCTGCCACGGGTGTCAGTACATCTAAAAGGTCTCAACATAAATGGGATTAATGCAGTCTCTCTCCCATCGGCAATCATTAAGCATTCTGTTTAAAGCGCAAACACACGCAAAATAAACGCACTTCCACTCTCCCCTGCTGCAGTAAATTATTCAAAGAAGAAGAAAAAAAATTAAAGGAAAGAGAAAAAGAGAGAGAAACTGAGATGGGGGGGAAACATGAGCGACTCCTCTGAGAGGAGGAGGTGCGGTGGATAGGAGAGACAGATAAATAAGAATGCAAGGGAAGAGAGAGAACATGAAAGAATTGTTTTAGAGCCGAGAATCCTGAAATGCAAGCGGCTTTGTCACTCAGGAGTGATGCCCGCTTTCTCTCTCACTCCATGTCTCTCTGTTTTTCTCCCGCTCTCATTCCCATTCCTCCTTTCTTTCAGCCTTCATTGCTCTCGTTCTCTCCTGACGTGTTCCTCCCTCTTTCTCCAGCGTTCTCCTCCCACCTCCCTCCCAGTTTGAAATCCCTTCTTGCTGCTTGCCATACGTTAATAACTATTTACTTCCTACTGAGAGCAATTAGGCTAAAAGGGCTTATTTTCTTCTCCTTTCATATTCTTGAACTTTTGAAACCAGGCGTATAGTTTGAAGTCTGTGTTTGGAGGCCTTAACTACTGTAGATAGTACATGGGTAGCATGGCTCTCTGTTACAAATGGAAGATTTTGTTAATGGGACAAGACATATATAAAGACCAGAAAAAGCTTTGTGATATTTAAAATTAGACTCTTTACAAAAAGTTTAATTAATGTACAAGGGGTTTATTAATTGTTGTTAATGGAAAGAGAAGTATTAGTTTGGCTCATTTTTCTCCTTTCCTCTTATCGTACAATAAACAAAACCAGGATGCGTTTGATTTGCCCACTAAAAGGAGACATTTTTCTTTGAATCTCTTGTGAAAATGAACAAACCTGAATATTATTTTTGCCATCACACTGTACAGTATGTTGCATTAAGGCTTAAAGAAATGCTATGAGATGTGTCCATAGTAATCAAAATTAAAAGCAGAAACTGTATTGACTTTCTTCATGAGGTGCAGGTCGCTCAATCAGACTCAATGAGTGTGTACAATAAAGAAGAATACTCTCTGATGTGATGTCAAAAGAAATACAAATGATGTGATTGATGAAAATGTAATGAAAGGGAAGTTCAACTTAGTTATTCCCTTACTGCTATTCAAGCATACAAAAATGCAAGCCATCAATCAAGCCACTGCAAACAGATACAAGTATGAATACAAATATATTCACATTATCCACATACTTGTGTGACTTTTGTCAAATCAAGTTTGTTTTTAATTGCTATACTCTTATGTAAATATACATGTTGATATTATAACATTGGTGTATTTGATAAAAGGTAGTTCAGTTAATGTGTGAATGCACAAGGTTCAATAACATTTATTTTCTCACCTTTAATGAAACTGCTTTCAGAAACAGAGGTTGATTCATGCCTGTCTGATTTTGTTCTGTCATCTTTGGGCTTTACATATTCACGTGTAAAATAGTTTTTCACACGTATTTGAGGTGTGTTGTTTAGCACAGCCTAGTCATTCCTATTACTGTACAAACATAAGACTGGAGGTTAGATTGAACATATCCTTACTTAAATGTTGTCCCTCTCATTATGTCTTCTTCTACTCATATGATATGTTGAAATCAGGGCTGAACCATTTAGAAAAAATATTCTAACTGCAGTTATTTTGACTGTCAACTGCGATATGATTCATGATATTGGAGGGAATGATCATTTGTGCATCTTTATTCTCATTTTCATTGAAAATTATGTTTAACAAACATTTGGATATTGCACTAGTCCATATTGCAATATTGCAATCTATTGTTCGGCCTAGTTAAGATATACATCTTGAATGGTTATTTTCAAATAAAAATCATTAACACAAAAATGTAACTAGATTATATTTTAGGAAATACCATTGGCAGTGCAAACACAGTTTTATTGTTTATGTTTTTATGCTGGTGCTTAATCTTTTTTTGTTCTAATCTTACATTTCTGTAACTAGTGACTTCTTGGGAAACACAAAAATGTGGGAACATAAAATCTATCTGAAAATCCCTTTAAACCAATCCGCTGCAGTATTAAGCTCATCATACAATAAAAACACATTTACAATATGAATATTGATCTTATTTAAGATGTTATCAGACTGTGCAGTGATTATGAGGTTTTATTCTGCTTCTGTAGCAGCTATAAATTAGATTTTAAACTACATTTTTAGAAGCAACATTGTCTGACTCATTTGTAAATTACAGCGATATCGATAAGTTTTGATAAGTTTCCACCGATCAGGGAGGGCGCTACCATCATGGAAGAGTTCCCCTCTTCAGAAATCTGTAACTGGTACGCCGACCAATCATGAAGAAATCTTTTCTGCTACAAACCAGTTTTAGTGATGATTAATCAGACATGACGTCATTTGTTAAAAAGGCAGTAAGATGTGTGTACAATATATTTCTTTCCTTGTACACATACTGTATATGCTCTCCTCTTTTTTGCATCCTGTTTCTGCCTCTTAAAAAATATATGTTTTCCTCCTTTCTGGGGCTATCTTGTCCATATACTGTACTGTATCTCTCCCCGTCTGTCGTTTCCCCCTCTTCCTTTCATCAAAGTGAATGAACAAGTAGACGTTCTGATTGACTTCACATGTAATATGCGGCCTCACTGACATGAAATACATAAAAATAATTCCCACTTTTTTTTTCCAATTAGCTATGACTTTGCTGTGGTTAATTACATTTCTCTTGGTTCAAACGCAAAGTGTAGATATGTATTCTACTTATCGGTCTAACGGTGGTTTATGAAGCCCCAAGATGAAACAGCTAAACTCTTAAGCAATTCTTTCTGCTAATACATGTTTTTTATTCAGATTTTAAATGTACACACCTTGTTAACAAGTGCAAGAGTGCCACCACTTGGGAATCCTTATAGGTGAATACATGTTTTTCATGGATATGTGTATATCATTCTTTTCCATTTTAAAGTTTTGCATATACCGGTTCCTTCCTCCCTGCTCTCCTCTTTCTTGTCTCTCGCCACAGTAGGCTATCAAATCAATCAGAAAGCTCATGAAAGTAACCCCAGAGCAAAAAAAAAAAGAAGTATACATTGGGTTAAGGAAGCCCTGTGAGCGTTGTCCATGACAACAGAGTCTCCAGCCGTGAGCTTTGATGAAATATAGTTCAAGGGATGTGGCTATAACATCCATACCTTCTTCTCATCTCTATCTCTCTCTTCTCTTTCGCCTTCTTTTCATTCATAAGTAATGGTACACACTGAGACTCATCAATAACCTAAAGCAGTCCTCTGTGGAAAAGTATCATGCTCATAAATGTTATCATTACCCCCAATATATAGCACTAGACGGTATCATATATCAGTGGTATCTGTGTGCAGGCACACATGTTTGTGCCTGTGAAGTGAGAGGAAGAGAGAGAGAGAGGCAGAGAGAGAACCAATGAGCTATGAATAAAGTTATTCTCATGTATATTTTACTGTAAATACATACGTTCCCAAGGGTAAATATGGTGTATGGGTAGATTTCTTTGTTAATGTGAGTGGAAAATTGTGCTCACAGTGGCCCAATGCTTTCTCACCATCTTGACCACATATTTGTTTTAACATTGTGACAATGGGACAGTTTGCTCCGAAGCGTCGGTTGAATCATTGAATTAGACAACAGACCAAAAAGCTTTAACCTTAAACTTTGGTTATGTTTGGTTTGCATAGATTAGCTCTATATTACATTTTTTGTTTTTCCAAACTGCAAAATAGAAGAAATAGTGATTTTCTTACACCATCACAAAAAGGAAGGAGGTTGGGGTGGATCATTGGTCGTACAAAGTGTGTGACAAGGGAGACTACCTCCTACAATCAATGCTGTTCTTTTAACCATGAGGAAGACGGTAGTAACAAGAAAAGTGACAGCACTTGAAGTTTGTTCAAAGGCCTAATAGTATGTTTATGTTTTTCCATGGAAATAGTGATTGTTGCCTGTGATGAGCAACGGTTCAAATGGCATGTTGTGGTTTAGAACCCATTAACTTTGCAGGGAGGGGGTATTGGTGGATGGATGGGTCAACAAAGTACTTGGATGTGGAATACTGCTGTTAGTTTCCTGTTTACGACCAACAGCCAACATTAACCACATTTCCCTACAATAACAAATAGTGTTTATGGCTAAACATAATCATAGCAGTCATAGCGGGACAAATGACCCGCTCCTGCTGATCATCAGATAAGAAAATGATCAATTTGGAAGACAATGAGAATCAATCTATTTTATTGTTTAGTTATGAGGATTTAATGTTATTATGTCAATCTTTCCTGATACCATGTAGTTTTATTTGCCAGTTCTTCACCAGGCCTTATACAGTGGGAGACCAGTGGAAACGTTCACGTACGAAGGAAATGTGTTTGTAAAAATAGCAAATTGGTCTCTTTTTCCACTGGGTGTTAACATTAAAGATACAACTACGCTATTTGTTTTCATGTATCCTTTGTGTAATCCTTCATAGTGGTAAAGCATACAGCCTTCTCATTTTTTGTGCACACATTATGCATTCAAGATCATTGTCCATTCACTAACAGAGACACTGATTCTTGTTGATGTGTCCTTGAGCAAGACACTGAATGCCCTGCCTCTGGGATGGCACCATTAACTTAATTAAATGTTCATCATCCTGTTAAAACATGTACATGTATGCACATCTCTGAAACATACCTCTAATTACAAAGCCACTTAACATGACCAGTGAGCACTCTAAATTCTTAAGAGAAAAAAAAAGAAACTTAAAAATAATACCATTTTCCTTTCATCACCCTCTGCTTTTGTGAACATTAGAGAATAGAAGTTCACAGGGTTCACATTAGCCGTGGTGGTGGTGGTCAGGGGGTTAGAATCAGAGAGAGTACTTTGAACATATTAATTAATAATCCATGGCTGGGTTATTAGTGTGTGATGGATTTCTGGCCCCTATTACTGTAGATGAGTAGAACCAGAGGGCATCATGGGTAAGGATGAAGGAAGATGACACACAGCTTCTAAACTCTAAACACATTGAAACAAAATGGCTACGTTTCTTTCATTCTGTAAATCTATGGTCAAACCTTTTCTAATAAACTCACAGACTTTTGGCTAAAACTAATCACTGAGTTTGCTTGCTTTGTTATTTTATTCCGCTTCAACCGTTTTAGGTCTAGACAAAGATAAAACTCTTAGATAAAGGTGAAATCACAATTTTCTATCTCATCAATCAATTTGCTATGACTATCTTGCATTTTAATTAATATTGAATGTTATTCAATAAAGTTCCTATCAGATTTAGAAGCCCTTTTTAAGCTTTGGGGATCTAAAGAAAATACCTCAGCCTTACACTACACAAGATGAACGCAAATCTTGTAAGAAATCATCGAATGCAGCCCATTACCCACACATCACATGGAAAAACACCTTGAAGCCACCACGCCACTATAGCCAATTTAATTTCCATACGCTTATGCTAATTACCCTGAAATAATCAAGCTAATTTAGAAAGATGCAAATGTGTTTGAGGTTGGGATCATTAGTAAAGGGGCCAGTGCATGCGTGCAAGAATGTGTGTGAGTGTTTGTGTGTGTGTGTGTGTGGGGGGGGGGTCCTAATGTTGTGGAGAGAAAAGCTGTGCAGTAACGGAGAGAAGAATAGTCAAATGTCAGATACAGTCTCTTTATCAAGTCTAAATGCATAATGAATGCACATATTCTTTTTGTCATTTCTTTCTGTTCCGTTTACTAAATATTATTTAATTTAATAGACAGATATTGAACTTAAATATGTTTTCTGAACCTCTGAAGTCAGTCATATACAAATTGGATAGACAGATCCTTTGCAGTTTCTATCACAGACCTGTGAGATCTACCTATCTGTAGCTACTAATTAAACATCGTAATATCCTTTTACCCTGCTTCACTAAGAAGCTGGAGACTCACATTACACACAAACACCTCTTCTGTAATCATCCTGATTGCAGTAGAGCCACTGTGCATTCAAACACATACGTGCATGCACATATTCAGATACGCATGCAATCTCACGTACACACACATACAGACTGCCTGATCCCTCAAGGCCAGGCAGCCCAGGCGTCTGTGCCACTGAAGGTTGTAGCAATTAAAAATATCATCCTCCAGTTGTGACAAACATGATGAATTTGTACCACCAGAGCAGTAAGGCATAACTCCTACAACCCACAATATGTCACTTTTTTTTCTCATCTTCTAATTCGTTGCTGTGACATGATATCATCACCGAAATTACAAAACCAACTTATTTTTATCTCAACACTGTGTTTTTACTTTCATGTTGAAAATGACATGAAGTTGTGATAACACAAACTGGCCTGCAGTTATTAAATGATTAGATTACAGAAGTACTCTGTTTATACAGTCACATACCATAATAATAATAATAATAATAATAAAAACAAGTCTCTTGCTGTTGGAAAGGGATGACATTTTTGATTTTCTCCAAATATTTTGTCTGAGGGTGGTGCAGCAGCCGTGCAGTAGGAAGTGCAGCAAATACCTAGTATTGTCATTTGAGTGACAAATAAGTGTGCATATGAGCAGATTTAAAGGGACAGGACATTTTGAAGACGTGAGGAACACTTGACTTTTCTTATTATATAAGTAACTGGTGAATGGCACAATAAGTCAAACTCAATGAACTACTTGTCACCTCAAAACCATGTTGAGAACAAATTAACAGAAAGTGGCCAATTCCTTTATAATCATTGTTTCATTGCGATGCACACGTAAAGAATTCATCTTGTAGTGTGAAATCCATTCATACTCCGGGTTCTCAGAATAATTGAAATCATCACAGACAGCGTTTGTCTTCGCTGTCTGAAAATAACTGACATTCATGGAGGAGTTGAGAGTGGTTGAATTGCCCGGAGGCATCCCTTTCTGTCTCTATTTCATCTCATTGGCCTCCTTTATGGTCACTGTTTGATGGTAACAGCAGAACAAAAGAAGAAGAAAACACAAAGCGGCTTCAGAAGCTACACTTTGGTACAAGCTTCTTCTACGACTGCCGTCTTTGCACTCAATGTATGTCAGTTGCAACACCTGGTTTTGTTGAGAGAGTGCACTTTATGATGATCAGAGTGCGCATATACTTATAAAAGTGTGTGTTCTATACTACTTGCTGTTTTACCTGTACTAAACCACACCATAACATATACCTCTCCCGTATGCAATATATCCGGAGCTCCATTTTGTATTAAAAAACTGTGTAAAGGGAAAACCCATCCTGATGTAAACAAATCTTTACAGTCTTTTAAAACACTAATAACTTTGGTTTTGCTGTTGTGTTGTCCTTGAATTAAAGGATCTATCAACCATTTAGGCGTGACATGGGATTCCACTGTTGAGTTTTGAATTTTGGTTGAGGGGCTTCCCATCTTTTAACATTTGGAACAAACATGGTGATTTTAAGGTCACATTTGGATGTGTAATCAGACTCTCTTATGACTAGAACAACATCATCAGAAATCGACGTGTTAGAAGTTTCATTACTTCAAATTTATTGGTCCGTTGATGGCAACCAGATCATCCCCTTTTCGTTTTGGAATAAATCATCAGTCTAAAAATCATCCCCTAATGCAAGCCCATTGTTAAACAATCAGAGCTTGTTAAGCCCCTTGTTTGTTAATCAAGCACTTGCTTGTTAACTGGGAGATGAGATAATAGACCTCTAGTGTGTGTATCTAATTTTGGGGGCTGTCTATCTACCTGATTGTTTATTGCTTTTAAATTTCAGGCTCTGCCGCAAACCTTCTCTAATTGGTTTGTTTGCATTGCCTTGCAGCACCAATGGAGTTTGACTCAGTCAGGAGTTGGTTGTGTTTTCCAATCAGTTTTTTTTTTGTTCCTGTCTGTCTCTAAAAATCCTCTACAAATGTTTTCTGGCTGTGTTCAATATAAAATGAATCTGCTGCAAGGTGCAATGAGACAATTGAATTTTATGATCGCTCTTTTTTCTTTAATCTCTTGTTTATTCCTCTGAAATTTCCATCAACACCAACACATGTTATTGTGCAGTGGCTAAATACATTTTGTTGATGAGTCTATCACACCATGGGCTACACCGGCTATTCAGCTATGATGTAAAAATACCTCTTGTATTTGGTAAGGTGTTCGAGTGTGCACATTATTACAAAAGAGGTATTCTGCAATCCACATAGATTATCAACCTCCACAACGCTGACATCAAAGGTTGAGAAAGCCTCCACTTTATGCTTCAGCCTACATAACCATAAATCATAAATCCTAAAACAAGGAAGGGTTTAGGGGGAGAGGTGTTTCTATACTATTATGAATTCTAAGTCCCTTTTAGAGAGAAAACAGTGCTGACAAACCCTTGTCAGTGAATGCATCAGACCTGATCAGTCTGGATTTGATTAGCATTATCTAACGTGTTATTAAACACAGAGAGAGACAGAGGCGAAGGGGGAGAGGGAAAGAAAACACTTTGAACATTTCTTGGTTGTTGAAATCATTTCATTACAAGCCAATGGACAAATATGCTGCTTCTGTTAAGACGCTTTGAGGCCTAGAATGACTGAATGGTTGCATGAGAGTGTTTTGATGTTGCAGCAGGTAATTCATGGCGTATTGGCCTAAAGCCGGCCACAGAGCTATGCCAGATGATAAATAACATGGATTTAGTCAATGATTTCTGTTCTTGTCAGTAAAGCCTTTTTCTCTCTCTCAGGATTTTATTTTTCTGAGAGGCTCTTAGAGGGAAATTGTCATGTTTTCATGTCAAAGGCGTGCTTTTATCTGTTTGTTTTCCAGGGTGCTTAAAGTTGTTTACTGTGCCAGGGGGGCTTTCAGTCTGTGTGTGTGTGTGTGTGAGTGTATTTACGTGTGTTTGTGAGCGTGTGTGATAGAAACACCTAACCATGGATGATGCAAGAAGGAGGTAGAAATCCGACATCTAAGCTTTAATGTATCACTGTATCAAGTACAGAAGTACTCTGCGCCAGGCACAGGACAAAATCTAGATGTGGCCTACTTATCTTTGATCACGAAAAGCAGCCATTGATTCTCAGCCAAATGTTGACATGAAATGAGTCAAACGTGCAGATGACCTTTCTGAGTCTCCCAGAGCAGAGCAGGGGCAAGGTACAAAAGCTGGCAGAGTATGCGATGGAAATTATTCCTTCTTGACATTTCAGGGACCTCGGCCCGTTGGTTTTTAACATTCCAGTCCAGGCACCAAGAGAAAATGTCATCTTTTTTATTTACTTGAGGGAATACACCAATTAAACGCGACTTTAAGGCCAGGCCATGATAGCTCTTCTCTACCACTGCCATGGTTGCTCCTGACCCAACAGACACTCACACAAAGACACCAACACACACACTCTAGGAATGTGTCCTCATCCTATCAGTGACATTTTAAATAGTGCTGATGTTTGACCCTGTTGAGTTAACCTTTCTAACACAGGCAATTTAGAATGAGTCTCTGTAGCTTTCTGAACTAACCACACTGACCTGTGAAACCTGGGTTTGTCCTTTGCATGTTAGAGGGAATGGTCATTCTCCACCTGGAAACAATCCTGGTCACAGCTTTCAGTGCAAACTCAGCTGGGACAGGAAGCGCTGTAAATCCCAGCAAAAACATTGTTGGGAGCATCTGCTAGGCTATTTGGCCCAATTTGTTTCAGTTGACTGACGACTAAAAGCAATTTTATTTCTTGTTAGTTTGCACAGGGTATCCTGTAGCAGGCTGTTGTCATACATTGTTAGTAGTTATACCTACGAAAAAGGTTGTGCACTATAATTTGTGCATGACATCAATCCGTATGTGACCCACGTAATTGTGAGCGAAATGCAAAAATCAGATTTTCAGTGGGAGAAAGAAAATAATCAGAGGTTTGAGATGACACATCCTGTAGCACCACAGAATGTGACATATGGTCGCTATATTCAGCAGAAGATGTCTTTGATTCGAATTTGTAAGTAATACAAAAGTCACATATCTGTGTGATATCATACCGCTGTTGGTAGACTTTCTCTTTGTAGCAGAAACATGTCACGTCAAAGGCTGTTTAACATCAAAGACGCAGTAGCAGTGCAGTTATTTGTGGTGTTACCAGCTAATACAAATCAGAATAAAGGGGAAATCACATCAGATCATTTTTTTAACGGCACTAAAAAGATTCCCCATAATAAAATGAGTCTCATGTTTCTTGTGGAACCCAACTCAGTCTCTCCCTTCTCTCTTTTCGCAGACAAACCAGGAAAAAAAAATCAGTTTATGTCACATAAAATTATCAATTAGTATTTTTTCTCAGCCGCAAGAAATTCAGTGATTAATAATAATTAGACATTAGCTCACAGAAGACATAGCACCCATGGTCATTATCTCAGTGACAATGAGGCATTTTGAGAACATCCTCCACAGTCACATCCTTGCCAAGTTTCCTGTTTCACTCCCAGTTTACTGGACTTGGACCGGGTTCAATCAGCAAACCCTCTGGAATCGTGACTTGATGTAAAAATGTACAATTTTATGCAAGAAACAGCAGATCAAAACTAACTGATGCAACATATTAAATTGGACAGGAAATGTCTCTGAAGCACAGGGGATCTTCATCTCTCTCCCCTCCATCCCTCCCCCATAACCCCCCTCGCTCTGTAATTAGTGATTTTTCAGTATTTCCAGCAATGTTTTTCATCAGCGTATAGCATTGCGAGCCTCGGCCGAGAGAGGGAGAGAGTGGGGGGGGGGGAAAGTCCTCTGTGGCTTTTAATAGTTCTCATCTCTCCCCTGGACTCTCCTTTAATTGCTCTGCTCTGCCTGCAGGGTCATCATTACTCTAAACAAGTGCAACACTGTTTTTCACGGCTTTTCATGAAAATCATTTTCAAAAACAACTGCTTTGAGGTTTCTCAGGCAGGAGATCAAATTTGATCACCTACCCCTATGTAAATGTGAGAGTGGTCTTGGCATTAGCAGGACACAATATCTTTCATATGCAGGGCTTTCATGTCTTCAACACATTTGACATCCAAAACACTTTGAAGTATTTTTTTTCTTGTTTACTTGCTTTAACCAAGCAAAATGCCTTTTGAGAGTTTGACAGTCATTGGTCAGAGAGCATAGATTAATTCTGCAACTAAGTGAGATTGTGGAAGGTCCCAAAATCTTCCTGGTAAAATGGAGCTCAGTTCCCTCGGTCCTCCTTTCTAATTGCTTTGCTCTGTCTCCTGGGTTATTATTGCTCAGATCAAGTGCAACTATGTTTTTTTAGCTTTTTATTAATGTCATTTAGCACTGATAATAGTCCTGGTTATCCCAACAAAGGAGACAATGAAGTCCACACTATTTGGGCAAATTATTACAAATTGTACGAGAATAAAAGCATCGTGCAAAAAGGGAAAGAAAACATCTCACTCTCTCAGTCAGGTGTTGAATCTCACTGTTTGAAAAGGATACAGCTAAAGCGCACATTTGGCAAATAGAAAACTGGAATTAGATGTGGCACGTCAAGGAGCATGAATTGTGTCAATTTTTCTTTTTCATCTTGACTAAAGCTAGTTATTAAAATGAATTGAAAACATTTTTCTTTAAAAGAATATGGCGAGCGAGAGACGAGACGAGGAGAATAAAAAAAAAAATGGATATACAAAAGATACAAAATCTCCACCACTTCCTCCATGGTGATTTATACAGAATGGGGCTAACTCACAGAGCTCACCTTCTCTTGCCATTCAAAGTTATGCATTTAGACTAACATCCCCTATTGATTGCTTGCAGATGAATAATGTCAACTCTTGACATTTAGGATCACATCAAGATGTTCTGTATCGACAGAAAGGTTGTTATGGTTAAGATAAAGGTGACATATTTAAAGCACCTAACAGATCAGATATTTGAAAATAAATTCTAATATATATATAATGTATAAGCCACAAGGAAAATGCCACCAAGACAAAAATGAATATATCTTAGCTATATTAACCTTAATACATAGAGTATCTGTTCTATAGGCAGCACAGGCACCAATGTGACTGAAAGCAAACGTCCCTCTATCACTCGATCTGCTTTAAAATATGACGTGACAAAGACTGCCATGTTGTTTGCCAATTGGTAGTCAATCCCGCAAACTCTGCGTCGTGTGCGATCTACCGTGCAGAAGTTGTCAAACAAACAAGTAGATTTTCAAATATGGAGAAGCTTATCTCTCACTTCCATTCCCTTGATGTTTTCTAATTCGAACGGTCTCACCAGAGTGGTTCTGAATGCAGATTTCACTAAGTAAACACTCCTAGAAAACTTCATACCATCTCCAGAACCTAACATCTGCCTGGCCAGCATTTGCCATCGGATTAAGAGTCATCTGATTCACATTATACCAGATAAACAATGAAAAAAATGTTTGGCAGGTTCATTTGGTTTCAAGCGTTCCAGTCTCAGACTGCTTCCTTAAAAGGAGCGAAGGTTTTGTTTGTGAAATCAGCTCTCTACCTTTCAATGAAATCAGGCAAAGCAGAAACATTCATAATAAAGGGCTCAAAAATGAGTACCGGTAGTTTAATGTGATGAATTTTCACTTAGGACTGCCCTTGTTTCTTGCTCGAGCACTATTGTGTCACGTTTACATGTCTTTTGACACTTAGTGTAATGTGTGCATCATGGAATAAAACAAAAAAAGCACTCCTGTCTAAGGTGTGACTGGCTGCCAGTGGGGCAATAAGGAATACCTTCCTCTGCCAAAGACCAAACTGCTTTTGTTTTCAATTGACAGTGGACCCAAAAGCAACTCCATTATTCGCTTGGCTGAATAATATTCCTTGTAACAATATTGTCAAATATACTTCTTCTTGATATCAGAGGTAGTCTCTTGCCTGTGATTCAACTCAGTAATGTGGTCAGAGGGTCCAAACATCATACATACATCTTACATCAGATTTTCTTGGACTGCGCCGTCTGGGCGCCTGCAGGCAGGACACTCAGAGGATTCAGTAATGGTTGCATAGCTGTTGAAACAATTTGTTATGCAACCTCTACAGAAAAGACATGCAAGGCACAGTTGCCTTTTTCAAAACATTTTAACATTTTAGTTTTGTATTACGCAAAAATGATCTATATCTAATATCTATATACAGCCTTATAGAGGATTTGTATAACTTGTATATTTGCTGTGCAAGATAAACGCCTATGTGCTATATTTTAATTTAATTAATTTTACTCACAATTACTATAAAGATATCTAATGTGCAAACAATTAAGCTACTGTATGTGTAATTTACTCTTCTTGTGTTCTTGTGTGGAGGTCATCTGCAGGCCATAAAAGAGGTTTTATTTTCAGATTAATTACACATACTACTGAATCTCTAAAGGTATAATGTCAGCTGTAAACAGTGTGGGTTAAACTGTGTTCACTGATATGAAGAATTAACTCACACGCAGGGCAACATATATTAACCTGCAAGTATTAATACTTACCCTAAACATCATCACCCACTGCTTATAACATTATATGAATCTAATTGGCTTGCTGATTGTGTGTGTGTGTGTGTGTGTGTGTGTGTGTGTGTGTGTGTGTGTGTGTGTGTGTGTGTGTGTGTGTGTGTGTGTGTGTGTGTGTGTGTGTGTGTGTGTGCGCAGATGGGTAGAAGGTTCTAAAATAGCTATTTCTTCCAGCTACTTTCCTAAATCCTTGGATTCTAATTATTTATCAAAGGTATCATGCTGTGAGTTGGGCCGTGTCTCTTACCCTCTAGTAAATACAGAAAACAGATAATACCGAGTGGGTTTCACAAGGAGCCTCGCTGTGCAGAAGGAGGATTGGAGAAATGACCATGATACATAAATATACATGTAATATAATTGCTTATGGTGTTAAATATATTGGCAACACATGAAAACACAATTACATGTAGATGTGCCAACGTGTAGGGCTGGGTATTGGCACTTGATACCTAAAAACTCAGTACCAAGTTGTATCAAAAACCTCTCCAGTCAAATGACACCTCCTTTTGATCCTGTTTGTAACTAGATCTAGAAGAAAAAAAGGTTTTGCTCGCAGCCAATCCCCGCAAGAATTATTCGATTTATTGCGACTTTTCATTGGCCTACAGCAGCAGCTCGGCAACAACCCATACAGTCTGCGGTGTGGTGAAGTCGATCGCAGTGTATTTCACAGAGTTGGCAGATAATACCTAATTCTATAGTTTTATACAGTTATGTAATGAATGTTGTAATAATTTGAACGAAATGTTTGTTTATCAAATGAAGCCGAAAAAGAGGTATAGAGTGAAGTACTCTCTTGGTATCACTTTAAGGGTACTGATATTGGCACTGGCTTTAAACCATACCGAGCCAAACCAACGTGTGTATCACTTTTTTAGCTAAGGACATCAACATCTATGCTATTATTTCAACCTAATCAGCTTAGATCATGCATAAAAACATTGTTGTCATGTGTCACTACGAGGCAAATCAATATTGCTGTAAAATACTGCATGTAAAACATTAAAAACTGCAAGTGGTTTACCTACACCGAGACAGATGTTTTCACTTAATGTACTGTCTTTTATGGATCTTAAAATACACTGTTTGAGTCATTTCATCTATTTTTTAATCAATTATTGATGACATAATTGCCTTAGGTCTTGATTGAGGTGTGACTTTTTTTTTATTGGGTCTTGAAAGCTGTGGCTTCAGTGGCCTATAAAAGGGTTAATGTTTCATACAGTGAGTGTGGTGCCTGATGGAGGTCTATGGCCAAAGCATTGCATTTTATTCTTACTGTGCGGTCACTTTATCAACAACTGGTGAAAGTGTGCACACAAACATACAACGTTGACCAGTGTTGTTCAACAGGTGGAAGAGAGATTTCAATTTCAGGACTATAAATCTCAGCTAAAGCTTGTTTTCTATTACTCTGCACACACATACTTTGCAGCATCCATGCCCTTGTAATATAGCTTATAAGTCATATCAAACCTTTATATATGGCACATGAGTATTTTTCCCTAAGGTTTATGAAATTGATGAAACAGCACAAAGCAAGCTTCATCATAGCAAGGCCCATAAAGTGGACCTGGTGTTATTTAGGGGGGGGGGAAATCACAAATAAGATTTCCTTCATTTTCAGTAAAGCTGACAATTTAAAGAGGCATTTAATCTGAGAGAAGAGCAGCAGGTTGATTATCTGAATTTTCCTGAACACACACACATTATATACACAGAAGAAAGAATGTCAATAAATCAAAATTCGAATTGAATCTGCCAATCAGATCACTTCCCCCCAGGTCAATCTGCCAGTCATATTGGTTTTCAGGAGGTCAGGGTTCATTCAGCAGAATCCTACCTCGTCAATATATCACAGTGTAGTCTCCAGTCAGCATCTGGTCTGTGTGTGTGTGTGTGTGTGTGTGTGTGTGTGTGTGTGTGTGTGTGTGTGTGTGTGTGTGTGTGTGTGTGTGTGTGTGGTCCCGGCAGACCTGCCAAGGGCCTTGTTTCGACAACAGATCTTTGTACAATTCAACAGGGAAGAAAGTCAGTCTATTGATCCAAAACATGGTAGGCATCAAAAGATCCATAGGAGAGAGCTGAAAGGAGCAGAGAGGGCTAAGCATATGTACATCTGAGTTTGTGCGTAAGTATATGATGTGTGAGAGAGAGAGATATCACAGGTTTCATTATATATTTTATTAAATAATAATTTTGTTGTGCATTGATTCTCTTTACATCACCAAATGCAAGTTTTCTAAGAAGTTTTCAAAGAATGGAATAGAATATTTTCCCCTCCTTCCAAGATTAATGAATGCTTTTATATATTTTGTTTTTGCTATGTTACATCCTCCGTATGTTGGAGAAAAAAACTAGAGCAACATTCGGTATTGTGATCTGGTTGGCTGAGGAATTAAAGATGTTGTAATGCCCTGGCAACACACACACATACACATAGATCCTGGGTTGAGTGACTTGCCAAATCTCTGGGTAGCAACACGGGCCCTGTGCCTTAAACTCTGTGTGTGTGTGTGTGTGTGTGTGTGTGTGTGTGTGTGTGTGTGTGTGTGTGTGTGTGTGTGTGTGTGTGTGTGTGCGTGTGTGCGTGTGTGTGTGTGTGTGTGCGTGTGTTAGAGAGAAAGGTAGGAGAGATTGTAGGTATAATACAGCACGTTTGGAAAAGGGCTTTATGTACCAAAACAACATTTCAATTGCAATTATGTTACATCATACAACAAGGTTTCAATCTCTCCCTCAAGTAATACACAAAAGCACATATTTGCTCACACACACACACACACACACACACAACAGCCGCTACTTACGCCATTCATTCTATTTGTTACAAAACTAACAAAAACAAAATGTTCACCATTATGTTCCTGGCAAGAGACAGATGAAACATTGAAATACAGGATGAATAGAGGCAGTAGAGCAAGTAGAGAGAACCTTGACTTATTGTGCGTGCACACTGAGATTTCCTACTAAAGTTATTTTGTTTGCCAAACAGCTTCCTTAAGAGCATTTGTAAGGCAGTGCATTGTTGTTTTCATCACAGTCACAATGAAAATGCCACTTGTTTTTAAGGGCAATAAAAGTAGTTTAATGTTTAATGTAAACTTGTCAGAGACAACCAGATCTTACAATCACTGCAAGAAAAACGTATTTGAATCTGTAGTTTTCTTTGTATTTTAGTACTTTTGTGTCCTCCTATTAGGAAATGTCATTTGGACTGTCTGTTCATTCATCTACCAATTTGGTCCAGAGCAAGATGGCCGTACTGGCTAAAATGTCATGAAATTTGGTACGGTTATTTATGGTCGCTAGAGGGTTATTCTTCTTCTTTTTTTTGTCTAACCCTTGTCCTATCTTCTAGCACCAACATTTTTCTTTCACCAATATGTGCTTGAAAGTGTTTCTCAAAAACTAATGGCTGGCAGAGAGAAAATACATAACATGTAATATGGATTGATGGATGGATGGATATACATTCCCCTAAAACTTTTCTTTCACACACACACACACACACACACACACACACACACACACACACACACACACACACACACACACACACACACACACACTGTAAAAGTCTGTTTTTGTGTGTTTGTGTCCAGTAGCTAACTCATTCATCACCACAATTATTAGTTGGTATTTAGCTGACTCCATCTGTTGATTGTCAACTGATGCAATATGAAGCAACTGCTAAGAATTACTGTAGCGCTCACACTGTCTATATTTGTACACAGCCTGGTCTCTGTCTCTCTCTGATACACACACAAACACACACACACACACACACAAACACACACACACACACACACACACACACACACACACACACACACACACACACACACACACACACAGAGTTTTAACCTGCAGGAAAAAAATGTGTGCTCTGAGTGGATAACTGAAAGATTTCCCGTAAGAGCCTGTTGTTATTAATGATAATAAACAACTTTATCTGTAATGTAGGTCAATATCATGCAGATATTTTTTAAATCTATACCATGATACAAACATGCTGTACAATCCACGTATGTGTGTGTACATATGAATATGTGTGTGTGAGTCCCTCTGTCTTCCTATCTGCTTCTCCTTTAACATACAGTATTTAAAGAAGTGGCTGTGTAGACTTCCTCCCTTTCTCCCTCCTGCCTACTAATTCGTCTTCCATACGGATGACACTACGGTCCTGGGTACAATATGGCTTAAAACTGGCACATGGCGAGGTCACGCTGGGTCGGAACAACACAAATGCACACACGCGCACTCACACATACAAAAGAGGATGGCAGACGGGGCAGGGGTGGTGCATCTGCTCTTTAATTAAAATGAGAGGGGGGCCCACAGACAAGGCCTGAATCAGAATAGGGCCCATGTGCACACACACACACACACACACACACACACACACACACACACACACACACACACACACACACACACACACACACACACACACACACCCACACGCACACACACACACACACACAAACGCAGAGCTCTGCTGTTGATCCACAGGCAGATAACTGCCCCCTGCTGAAAAAATGGAGAATGAAATGAAAACCACCAAATAGACTGAACCTTTTCATGTCAAAACTTTGAAAATATGTTACATCATCTACTAAACATTGTTCACAGGCATTTCAAAGTTTGGGTGTTAATGACATGAAGAGGGACCAAGTGTGCGCACATACAGGCAAAAATATACTCAGGTGCAAGACAAACAATACTCTCAGCAAGGCACAAAGGAGGTCTGCATACTGTCAGGCTCCAAATACATATTGTAGAATTGTTTCTTATTATTTTACTATCTACAAGATCAGAACAATCTCGTTGAGGCATGTTAATGACATGACCACCTAAAACCTTCTCCACCGCTTTACTTGTATATAAAGGACAGGAACGGCAAAGGCACATATTTGAAACCTCTCACAGCAGAACACTAACACACTAGAGAAATCTAGGTTTAATGATCTGGTACGGTGCAGTTATCTCAGGGAATAAGGGAGTAAACTTAACAATTCAGTGGGCTGACATGAAAACAGCAATCTATTGCGGGATCTCCTCTGCCGTTTCAGAGTTTGAATTAAACATCTTATTTGGTGTCAGTCTTCCTCTTGATTTTTATCTTCTTTTTTCTATATGTGCATTCATAGAGTACATACTTTAAAGAAAACTGTACAATATCACTACACTTAGAAAATCAGACATCAAATAAAATCAATGCCTTCATGTGGTGGATACCAGTGACACATGTAAAAAGAGAATAAAGAGAAGAGGCAGGATGGAAAAAAGAATCCCTGACCAGAGAATATTGCAAATAAAATGATTTAAAAGTAATAAAAATGGAAACAGATATATACTTAAGATAATTTCACAACTCTGTGAGATTGTGGTCACATTGATGGTTACTGGGTAAGTGTTTCATTTCATGCATCAAAGACACAGCCAAAGTATATGGATATGTTGTTTAAAGCAGCATAATGCAGCGCATAATATACTTTACAAGGTATTTTAAATGGAGTCACCAGTTTCTCCAGTATTTCATGAAACACTCACTTTAAACTTTTTTTGATCCAGTCATTCACAATAGTGAAAGTGGCTATATCCAATGTATGCATATGTGTGCTTGTACTACGTGTAAACGCGTGTTTCTCTGCAGGAGTGTGCGCTTAAGTGCGCTGTGTGTGTGTAACTGAATCCATAGGGTCTCTCTGGGGAATGTCTCTCTGGAAGAGAGTCAAACAGAGTGAGCAGGACCCCATATATCTACCGTGACTAACAGGATTAAACCTGACTGGGTAGGGAGACAGATAAAGAAAGAGTGGGGGGGGGAGCAATGAGAAAGAGGGAGAGAGGAGAGAGAGAGAGAGAGAGAGAGAGAGAGAGAGAGAGGGAGAGATCAAGTTCTCCTCTTTCATACCGATGAGAGGAAGAGAGAAGGAGAGGAAGAATGAAGTTATGAGTATCAAAAAGAGGAGGGCAAGAGGAGGAGGAGGGCGAAAAGGGAAAGATGATCACAGGAGGATTATCAGTCTGGCTGAGACGATGGGGAGAGCGATGCGTGCGCCCTTTCATTTGTGCGTATACATGCAGAATGCAGTTTGTGTATACCTATGACTGCAGTTTCTTCTTCTACATGGAAGAGTGACGCTCCCTCCATTAGCCCTGCGGGGCATATATACACCTAACCCCTCCCTAGAGCAATTTAAGAGCAATTTAGAAACGCTTTCACACTTTAATGCCCTTAAAACTACTGAGCATCAGTACACACACACACACACACACACACACACATAGATACGTACTGCATGGAGCATGAAAGCAGAAAGCACAGGTCAGCAAAATGTGCTGTTACTAATCGTCCAGCATCTAATATTAGATTAATATTTAACGATATTACTCAACTATGGAGAAAAGAGAAAGAGAGAGGGAAAGAGAAAGAGAGAGATAGAGAGGGGGGGGGATATAAAGACTGTTTTCTACAGCAGTCCATGCTGGGTAAAATATGTTTTCCATGAGCCTGTGCTCTGCAAAGTGTGAGCCCCGCTCAGCTGGATTTATACATTAACACCCTACAAAAACTCATTTACCACAATCACTGGAAATCACAATCACTCTCTTAACATTTGGAGATGCTATATTACTTGATGCAGTTTGGGTTTTTGTCTGGAGGCTACCAAACCTTCTGGGAGAGTTTAGATTATGTTTCTGCAGGGATTGTAGGCACTAACATCGTTGGAACTGTGGGATTTTGCACCAAAGAAGTGCAAAAAAAATTCTGATTGGCTTGCCAATGCATTTAGTCGCCGTTACTACATTAGAGGTCCCATGGGTGAGACTGGTGTAGCAGATGGTGAAAATAAATGATCAGACCGGAGAGCATGATTTCTCAAAGTGCTACTCACTTAAAAAGTACATCAGGGCTGTCAGTAAAACCTTGCAGTCAACAGGCGGTATGAGTTTATCTAGATGACAACAACTGAAAGACTGACACACGTCGCCATTGGCAATTTTCCAAAATGTAGAGTTTTTCTCCACACGCTCTTTGGTTGACACTGGAGTCTATGGGAAAACGGCTTTTTGAAATAATCATCTATCCGTATACCACCATAGACAGCCGGAAAAAGAGAGAGAAGTCCTTCAATGGGACTTCCCTGATTTCACCGTTGTGACATCCACTCTGCTAAAGAGCCCTACAGGTTAGACAAGAGGGCTTAAACTGGTTCCGGAGGACAGCTTTAAAAAATGTAGATGAATGGGGAGAGCCGTGCCAGAGGTGTGACCTAGTCAACCGTGCTCAAGTCCCATGTCAGTGTAAAGCAGAGAGAGGTAAGTAAGTGGAGAGGAGCAGCAGCAATTTCCGCTCCCTGCTCGAAGCAATCTGTAATCACTCTGCTCCCAGGTGCTGCAGGATTTATATTGGCTGCTCCCCACTTTTTTTTTCTGCCCATGCAGAGAAACAACCTGTTTGCTCTGTAGCAGAGCTTGAAACAGGTTCAGTTTGTCAGATCAGCTGTAACAGTGTGAATGCTGTCCTGCAGTTGCACTACAAGTTGTCAGAATGGGTTGCTTGCATTCAGATGCGATGTGAAGTGAAAGTTAGAGGTGGCATGAATGTATGCAAAGTCAAGTGGAAATGAAGATTCACTTCACTCAGTTAGAAATGTTTGAAACACACTTGAGTGAAAAATTTGCTTTTTCCGCCCACGTTGCATACCACCATCACCACCACTCCCCTATTGTACAGAGACAGGAGCAAAAAGGAGACCAGGAAGAAAATAAGTGAATCAGTTTGAGTTCCTGGTAAATCTGATCTATCACACATACATAACGCAGACACACCCCGCACACATGGAGGAGGACATGTTGTTAAGGCAAATGTCAGTGAGCGAACAAATCCATGGACTGTTTTTTGGCTATGGTTGTGTTAAAGATGTTCAAAAGTAAACCAAAGGTCCAATTCGCACAAATTAAGCGAGCCAAAAAATATGTTAGTAATGCAACTATATGCCTCAGACTCAATGTTCCAGGCAAAGTCATAACCTCCATTCAGCAGCACTCACACACCCTGAACTCAGGTTTTAAGAT
This sequence comes from Cottoperca gobio, assembly GCF_900634415.1. NCBI lineage: Eukaryota > Metazoa > Chordata > Actinopteri > Perciformes > Bovichtidae > Cottoperca > Cottoperca gobio. Next base: position 15,502,895 of record NC_041370.1, on the reverse strand, counting down.
AAATCTTGAGGTCTAAAGCTTGAATACAGAAAACCAAGTCAAGTTGTCAGTTGTCATTAGTGTCAAGTCTTAACTATAAATACTGCACTCCAAGTCAGAACAAAAGGGCCAGGTTCAAATTCAATATCTAAAGAGAATCAGATCATCTTTAAATGTGATGGGTATGAAAGCATGGCCAACACTGAGGTGTTACAGTAGCTGTGACATGGATACTGTTTTGAATTTTGAAATCTTTACAAGCAAGAAACACAACGTGGGGCATTGCAATACTAAACAACTAAAAGCTTACTTTCAGCATATCTAATGGAGTTTCAACCTTTCCACAGGTAGCAGAGTGGTCGGTCTCTTTCAAGTCACTACGAGCAAAGTAATCCAATTGTCGAGTCAAATATGAGTTTAGATCTCGTTCCCGTCTCCGTGCTTTTCCCTCCTTCACTAGCCACAGTTTAAGTGCCCTTGAGCCTTCAGTAGACATCAGGAGAAAGTGTCCGCACTCTGCAGTTCAGAGTGTTGCTGTAATAAAAGCTCAGTGTGCTCATTTGACTTTCCCCGGATGAATAAAGGTTGATACCCTATAAACGCTGATGACTGATACAAACGCTGAGAGAGATTATATAGCGCTTGTAGACTACACAGTATGCCGTAAGGAATCTGAGAGAGGAACTGGAAAGTGGAGATACCATTATAATGGGAATAAATCAAGCTACACTCTGGGGCTTGAAAATGAAACCTGACGTGGGCCATAAATCTTGAGGGATGTAAATAAAGCATGACCAGAAATTAGATATTAGAACTTAGATATTAGATGACACTGCTACACCAACTCTAAGATGCTCCTCTTTTTTACCTAAGAAAAGATCTACAAATGACTAATGTGCTCCACGAAAGAGAATGACAGAAGATAGAGCAAAGGAACGGGGCAAAGAGAGAGATTAATGCAGACAGTAGACAGCATGAGAGAGAGGCAGAGAAAAAGACAGGGATTATGGGTGCTTTTCTTTTGCAGCCTCATCACAAACAAATAAGCCGATCGTCAAGCCAGGCAATTAATATTCAAGGAATTAGTTTTCTTTTTTAAAGAAAAGGGGGAGAGGAGATTTAGATTTTTTTTCCTCTTTTGCTGCATGAGGATCCATTTTGTGAGCTTAGGCTATAAACAGCTTGAAATCACTTTGACAGCCTGCTCTATCTCATGGAGTACACACATGCACACACACACAGAAATACATACACACACATACCACAGGGGATTTTAATTTCAACCTGTGAAATTGTAATTGCCTCTACTGTAAAAGGCAAAGGATTGTGGGAGAGCTGGGTGCAAACTCTGGTGTATCAGTTGTGACAGTCAGACAGTTTGGTTTTTAACTTTGTTATCCATTTATTGATGAATTCATTTATTTGTTTTACTTGTTTCAATGTAGTTATTTTCCATTCTTACTTTTCTCTTTCTGTTGGTGCCTATTCTCTTTTCCTTCCTTGAGTCTCTCGCTCTCAAGCTGTGCTCAGGTCTGTTTGTCTCACAGTGATGAGGCGAGCTGGCAGAGCTGACATTAAATTAACTGGAGCTGTCAAGAAAGAAGAAGGGCGACCAGGAGAGGAAGACAAAAAAGAAAGAGCAGGGAAAAGATGAAGAAAGCAAAGAGGAAATGAACAAGGAAGAGAGAAGGCAGCATCAGTGATAAAAGAGAGAGAAAACAGAGCACGGGGTGAAAACCCCCATGACACACAAATGTGATGAAAATGTCTTAAGGGCACTTGGATGCCATTATTATTTTTCTTCTTTTGTTCATTTTTTATTTCTGACTCCTCTCGCTGCGAGGCTGCCCTGTGAATTACTTCTCAACTCTGTATGTGTGATTGTTGTTCTGCGACGTGTCGGGAGACACCGCCTGCCACGCAAACTGTCAGCAAATGCTACATTCAACTCTGAAACAAAAAGAAAAATCTTCCAAAGCAGAATGCAAAACAGGCATCAAAGGCTTTCACATGTGTAATTAGTTGTGATATTAAGTCATTTCTAACCCGTGACAGCTTTACTCTCTCACTCAGACAAACACACTATGAGGTGAAGAGGTGTCTATTAAATAACAGCTCCCTCTTATCAGGGCTTCACAGTAAAAGTACTTTAGCTATATTAATATGTGTGTGCACACATTTGTGTGTGTGTGTGTGTGTGTGTGTTAAATCCATGTTGTGTACTGGCTAGCTCTCCAAAGGGGGTAAGGGGGGCAGGTAAGCTCCTCTATTTCTTAGAGTGCGTCCACTTTAAGCCTGTTAAATTTTTTAATGCATCTTTTTCTCTCCATTTGAGCCCTCTGTCCAGACAACAAAATGTTTCTCCTTCCTAAACAGAGTTCCTGCCGATCGTGTAAATGTTAAAAACCTTTGCTTTGTGTTTCAGTAAGTGCAGAACTATTTCAAAACAAGGACCTAAGCGAGCCCACTGAGGGTCTCCCCTTTTCTGTAATCATGCATTTTAAACATGGAGATCTGTTGTCATTAAGGTATTTTTATGTTAATATTGTCATAAGATGTTGCGACCATAAAATAGTGATTGGTTTAGCAGGGCTGCCTGTTCCACTCCTTACCAAATGTCAGCTGTGATGTGCAGATCTGTTGTTATTGATTGAAAAGAGGGCAAAGAAGGAGAGGTTAGCTGTTTTCATGTTGTTCAGGTGTTTAACTGTGGACAGAGGTCACACAGAAATGACCTGGGAACGCTAATGTGGTCGCAAATCGTAATCATCAATTAGCATGGTAGCATAACCTGGCAATGAAAATATGAAGAAAAAAAAAATAGAAACAGACGAGAGATGGAAGGAGGAAAAAAGATGTCAAATGTAGCAAAGTAAAAAAACAAACAGCAGGAGGAAGATGAATGATGACAGAAATGATGACCTGCTGCTAGAGAGCTGTTACGCAACATGCTACGTTGCTCTCAATAAGTTACAGATGCTCTGATGTATCAGTCAATGACTTATTGTCATGATGTCACTGTCATGGGACCCAACCTGGTGAGCTTTGCTTCTCTCACATATGATGAACGAGGCAGAGAAGATCATCAGGGTGGACTGGAAAGTCTGAGTGAGCAAGATGTTCAGCAGGGTAGGAACAGTTTTACACAGAGATGCAGAGCTGTACATGTATGAGATTGATGAGATACAGAGGGGGTGTTTATTTTAAGTTTTCTATGTTCATTTATTGTCAATTTTAATGGTCCAAACTGGGCCAAGTCTTGACTCCAATACTGTGGAACTGTAAAAAAAAAAAAAAAACATTTGCTTGTGGAAAATAATATTAGCTTGGAAAAGAGTTAAAAGGCTATTCCACATTTACACTGGCAAAGCAAGCTCATAACTTCATATTTGGTCTGACAGCATCACAGCTGCATTTGCTTAAAGGAAACCTCCTTTTCAGAAGACCTCATAATAAGTGATTGACAGATCTCTCTTTCACATAAACATGAACTTTTCCCACACCTGACTGGACACACACACACACTACACACTGGGCTGTCAGTGGTCTTCTCTGTTCACTTTCAAACTGGAAAGGCATGGTAGGTGTTATGGACATGTCAAGTTTCTCTTCAACTAACAAGTAAAATAAGTTTTAGAATAAACCTGAAGCAAAAAAGTAAGTTATGCACTTGCAGTATAGGAATAGAGCCTATTTTCAGTCATTGTTTATAATGTTTAAGAAGCTCGTACTGAACTTGCAAGATGTAGATATTCTCTGCAAGACTAATATGTACTAGGCCTCTCAAAAGAACAGCAGAAGTCCCTTAAGGACATTCTGTTCATAAAGTTTGTACAGTTTTAAAGTGGTTCTTGAACACTAAGAATGCATTCACTGTTTGATGGTAAGAAGTTCATGCAAACTCAATCATCAAATAAGTTTTATTGAACCATTTCCACATCATGCTTTTGAAGTCAAATCTGAGAGATGATGCAAGTAATCAACACTTGACTCATCCAGCCCTGAAACAGCCCATTCAGTCTGAAATCTGTAATGTTCAAACAATCTTCAATTAGTGCTAGTTATCATTTGTCAGTCTTGGCAGGAAACTGCCAGAGGTCTCAGTCCTTGTGGCTCTTGTTCTCTCTCATGCATGTCCTTTTATAGCTCTTTCTCACATAATAATTCCCTCCCCCCCACACGTTCAAATCTCTTCCACTTCCTTCCCTATCGCTCATTTCTAATTAGCATCCAATAGATTAGTTCCACCATCATTTACAGGATCTCCTAACTCTGATTGTGAGTGTCTGTCTTTATAATTCCATCAAACATCAGTTGACAGCCTCCTTCCGGAGTCCAAACATCACTTCCTATTGATTTCTTCCTCTAGTCTAAAGATTTTATGACAAGGTCATGTCCCAATATCAGAGGAGTGCGGAATTGACTATCAGTCAACATTGTGAATGAATGGCGTCTTTTGGTTGTGTCAAAGTATTTGGACACATTTAAGTAGAGGGAAATATATAGTCACGCAGAGTAGGAACAACATAGTTTTAAATAGATGTTTGTTGCAATTGCTTTTTATGGTTTGGTTTTATATGGTTTAGGAAGCCTAAGAGTCTACAGCCATGCTAGCGGCTCAGTATGGCTGTCCAAATCACAGCAGTGCTTTGCACTTAATTCGAATGCCAGCATGCTAACATGATATTGATATTTTTTACTATGGTCACTATCTTAGTTTAACGTGTTAGCATGCTATCATTAGATACTAAGCACTAAACACAAAGTACAACTGAGGCATTAGGTCATTGGTTATAAACCAACATTTTTGACCTGATAACAGTACTAGATGAGAACTCTAGGATTACTAAATTATGGCAATTAATCTTGAAGGGGACATGAACATTTGTATCACATTTCAATCAAGCAATCCATCAAGTAGTTAGTAGTCAAAAACTTCACGTAAAACCACACATTTCAACCTCATGGTGGCACCACAAGAAACATCAGGGCATCACCAAAGTCATTAAGCTACATCGTCTGGGAACCATCAATGTCTTTACACATTGTTGTACCAATCCATGTAGCAGATGTTGAGATATTTCACTGAATTAAAACTTTGACCCGCTGGTGGTGCAGATGGCCAGTCTTTAGGATTCATCCTCTGGGTACCATAAACATATGTAATGAATTTTATAGCAATCCATCCAATAGTTGTCAACACATTTCACAAGCAAACTAAAATGTGGACCTCATGGTAGCGCTGGGTGAAAAGTCAGTTATCCGCCCAAGGTCAATTGGATTCATTTTATGGGGACCATGAATGTCTGTACAAACTTTCACGGCAATCCATCCCACAGTTGTTGAGCTGTTTCACTCTGGCCGAACGTGATGGACCAAGTGACTGAACGACTGAAAGAAAGTTGTGTGAATAGTTTACTCTTTAGTAAGAGAGAGAACAAGTTTGATTTAATAATTAGAATCTGTTACTTAAAGTGGAAACACAGCAGTTTAGCGTTTCCAAATGGTATTATTGTTGGTGCTGCTGTTGCAAAGACAACAAGATCTCTTTCTGTTTTCTTCAGAGCTGCCAACAACACAGGACACACTTGCATTAGTTTCCACAGTTAATGTTATTCCGTTACCTAAGGATAGCTACTGTAAGCTATTATGTTAAGTTGCTTTTTAGAAAAATGCTCTCTGGGTTAGCATTGATGTTCATGTCAAGGGCTTTCTTTGTGAAAGGTACGAATGGAAGGAGGGTAGCTGTGCTGGCGATGACAATGTGGGAGCGATACAAAGTGTACCGGCTTAGTTCAGACTACAGAGCCATTGATTAATTATTATATTACCTTAATAAGTTAAGGCGCCACTCAAGCGCTATACTGTTCCTTTGTGTGCCGTAAATCAAGCCTTCATTTTTCTGGGAGAATGCGACCCGGCATACTGACAGACTGAATTGAGAGAGTGAAAGCAAGGTTTATAAGGAACCGATCTAAACGCAGATGGTGTCAATATTTTATAGCCATTGCTGATACATATTGATGGATGAAGAAATCTGAGTACTCTTGAACCTGAAGTTAATAATACTCTCCTTTTGTACATCTGAGAAAGTTGCCATTAAACATTAACAATGTAGTTATGTAAATGAGCATTGTTTCATGTGTGGACAACGCCACATGAACATTTCACCATGGCAACAAAGCAGCGCTCAGGAGTCTCCTGCAATGTGTGTTATTTCCATGACAACATCATTAAAAGTGTCATCTGAAGAACTCGAATCAAACATTAGCAAGAGAAAAGCCATGACACCTCAAGGTGACTATGTTTCACTCTTTTTTTTAATTTAAATTATTGTTAAAATAGATGCAATTACCACATTACCACTGTTTGATGAAAAACATTGTGATATATTGTGACGCTTCATTATGCTCAAACCTGTGAAAAACCAAAGTTTCCTCTCAGTTACTTTTGTGACACTTCATACATAAAATGACTTGTGTGCCTAACACCATCTCTTACTCTCTGAAAGGAGACTTTGAAAGAGTTTCATAAAAAGTCTCCATGAACTTCTAACGTATTGGATTTCAAGACAGTAAATTACATAATTTCAGGATTACTTTACAGATGCATCATGTTTAGTTTATTTTAAACGCATAAATTCACAATTTAATTTACTCTGTTATGTAAACTATACACAACCGAGACAAGTGGTGTGCCAAGGGACATTAAAGCATTTTCCCAAAGCTGAACAGATAGTAATGTCTTTAAAACTGTCTTCAAACTAATAACAACTTTTAACACCAAGTAATAACTGCAGCGCTGCCATGTCTCTGTGTGATTATTAAAGAGCTTTCAAGAACAATGCTGCTGTAGAGCTAAAATATTGACTTTGGTCCCCTGTCCCACTGGTGAATATAAACACCCTTAACCGCTCAAAGTCAAAGATGTATAAGCCCATCAAATACACACACATACACACTAAACAGACACACAAAGACATGCACACTAAAATAGAACTGGCAAGCCACCAAGACACTCAATAGAGCCAATCTCTCCCTCGCACGGCAGACTGTGAATTCCCAGTTTTCTTTGCAGCGACAACGGGGTGTGTGTGTGTGTGTGTGTGTGTGTGTGTGTGTGTGTGTGTGTGTGTGTGTGTGTGTGTGTATGTGTGTGTAGATAAAACACAGCAATCACTGAATGCAGGCACAAGGGCCACCAAATAAATGCTTGGACGAAGCTGGCATGAAGACTCATGTGCACACACACACGCACACACACACACACACACACACACACACACACACACACACACACACACACACACACATATGATTAGGAATGGATATGCTTGCCAAGTCATTTTCCCCTCTGTTCCAGAAGGCACTGAAGTGCTTAGCACACAGTGAACAGACCTCAGCCTATAGAAATGGAAAGGCAGAGGGAAACAGAAAAAAAGAAGAAAGGGTGGGAGGTGGAGGCAGAAAGCAGCAAAGCATGTTGGTCACCAAAATTGCAAAAATTAATTGGTCACACCCATGTGGGCTTGTATTTGCATCCACCAATTGTACGAGAGCCTAGTTGCAGGGAATTAGAAGCTTTTGACAAATTTTTGGTTAAAGCTTAAGTGCAAATATTTCAAAATCACAACCTATCCTGCTGCCTCCTCAATTTACAACTTGAATATACCGCCATTTACAGGACTGTGTGTTCACTGAGAGTTACATTTGCATGTGGTTCCACTGCCATTACATAAAAACAATTTCACAGTAAAAAGGAAATTGCTCTGATGGTTTGATAAGCTTATGCTGTATTTACTAGGTGCACAGAATTGAGTTAACGTGACATAAGGCAGATGATCTTTCGAACATGGACTTGATAAAAATAATGGTCAAGGTTTGTCAGTATGTCAACAGATGAGAAGAGAGAAGAATGCAGCAGAACATATAGAAAAGAGAAAATGCAATATGGTACAGTTCATAAGGTTGAAGCAGCATGTAAAGCATTGTGTATGCAAACAGTACAGACAAGAAAACAATGTGAGCACAATGTTCCTTCTGTACTGTACAGTGATGTCACTGTCAAGGGCAAAGCCTAACTGTGGAAGGAATGAGGAAAAGAAGAAGAAGAAGAAGAATTCTCTGTTCAAACCAAAGCAGGGTCAAGGTGGCGGCTGCTAATTAGGGTAGTGTGACTGACACACACACACAAATTATTAACACTGCTCTAGCCAGGCCTTAGTTGTAAGGTAGTGTCAGTCACTGCTGTTACTGTGTTTCTGCCCCGGGGCTGTGTAGACCTCCTCCCCCTCCAGCCACACACACACAGCCACACACACACACACACACACACACTTTCATATTTTATGTCAGTGACTGCTTCCTATGTCAATTAACATCAGTGCTAAAATAAATGCTATGTGAAAGCTTTAATCCTGTAAATATTTTAATTGCACCTTTAACATTATTGTGTCTGTAATCTCACAAGACGCTGCTGCCGCTTTGACTGACATGTAGATAGAAATTGGTAAAATTCGGAGCTAAAACACACGGAGAGAAAAAAAGATGATACTTTTAATTAATGGAACCGTTTTGAAGCGCGCTGAATGACAGCATGGTAAATTGTCTGAGCTAAATTGGGCTTCACCTGACAAAGATCAACATTGTAATAATGTCAGGTTTTTTTCTCCACACTTCTCTGATTGCTTGCGTGACAAAAGTGTTACACCCAGATAACAAACCTCAACACGAGAGGCAAAAACCCTCCTGTCTACACATATCTCTGCATTTGTTTTTTTAAATCTATATATAGTGTCAGTGGAAAATGGGAAATTGTATTATTGTGTTATTCTGATATTCAAGATGCGATTTCATCACATTCAATGTATTCAAATGAATGATTTATGTGATGTGTTCTCCAATATAAAGATATCCAGACAAACACACAAGCAGAAGTTTTGGATGCAGAAGTTATTGAGGAATTTACTTCGTTAAGCAGAAATGAAAAGGTCACAGCCTGTGATGGTGGCTAATGAGAAGCCCTGTCAGCCACTACATGTTAGCTTATGTCAAGACCCTCCGTATTAGCTACACTCATGCCAGTTGTTGGCATCAATTCAATGGTCTAACAATGAATGTGTAATAAGTGAATATTTGACTAAGTGTTTATTTGAACAGAACTCATTTCTGTGAAATGTTATTTAAAGTTTTGTGTGATTTGCTGAACTTTTCATCAGCTGATGAAGGATGAAGGATAATTACCGAGCTAGAGGAGAAGACCAGCTAGTGCTTCACGCTCCTACATATTATACAGTAGTTTACACCACTGGTGGATCCTGGGGGCTCAAAACTGGCACTGTATATATTTTATATAGGATTTGGGCTGCTGTTAATGTTCATGGCTCACAGCAGCATTTTATTTTTTAACAAATAATGGCCACGACATTAGTAAAGTCAGGCATTGTGTCCGCTTGCCGTCCAGCTGAGCTGAAAAGAGATCAGACAGCTGCAGTCCTCACCAATAGCAAACTCATGTTTTATGAGTTCATCTTTGCTTAAGCAATAAGCCTAACTTGTTGCACATACACATGTTATTGCAGGGTGACATCATTTGAATAATTTTTTCTCACCACAGATATATACATCAGAGCATCCACATTACAAAGATATCGCACTCATTTGGACTGTACAGGGATGGCATAAAGCCGCACTTCTACATTTAATAATGCACAAGATATCTTTTATGTATTTTTTTGTCTCCAACAAACCATGTGCCAATTGATACGTATTGCTATAATCAGATCTTATAGCGATAAGCTGTCCAGCCCCAGAACAGGCTCGCTGTCACCTTCTCTTCAGGTGATTTATACATTATTTATCTAAATTTCCTTTACTTAATACAGCACTGCAAGACCTTACTGTGATCTACAACTGGCATCAGACAAGATCAGATGACTGACAACATATCATTTAAAAACAAAATCATGATTCATCCCGTGACACTTCACTATGTTGCACTCGCAGTAATGTGGCATCTCAGCCTCTTAAAAGTACATGGTCTCAAAACGTAACACCATTCTTTGAATAACATTGCCTGTGTTCTTATGCAAACCAAACCACGCGGGATTTAAAACACTTAAATTGAAATTAAATGACATAACACAGACAAGTGCATTTATGTTCAACCTCCCTTGCATTTTGTCTCGTGTCCAAAGACTCTCTGCGTCGAATCAAAAGGACGTCACTGTGTAGATGACAAATTGACAACAGCTGCAACTGAGACTAGAATTCAGAAACTCTTGCTTTTATTAGAAACAAGTGAAGTGAATGATGCAAAGTGAATAATGATCTCCTTTCTATGGTTCCTGCTTCAATATTTCATAGTAAGTGATGATCTCCCGAACATAAAGAATGTCGTCGCATCCATATTTCATCGGAGAACAATGCAGTGTAACTGACATACACAGTGAGGAAATGTGCTTACAAAGCATCAAAAGAACTGTCACACAGTATGGATGGCTGCAGAACAATATGGGGCACTGCTGGATGGCTGTAACAAGCTTCATAGCTACACGCATCATTTGATCACATAATACAAAGCTTGTGTGTGTGTGTCTGTGTGTGAGACACGCTTCATTTGATTGGGTAATATAAAGCTTTGGTGCCTGTGTTTGTGTGCAAGTTTGCTTGTCGTGCATCATTTTCCCATATACGTGTGTGTGTGTGTGTGTGACATGCTCCAGCTAGGAAACAAAAAGCCAGGGTACATGCATGTATCAACATAATGTGGGACATGCATGATATACTTAGATAATACAAAGTGTGTGTGTGTGTGTGTGTGTGTGTAGGCTGAAAACAGTGGTATGTCTAATAACAGGATTTTCTGAATGAGAGTGATGAGTCCTGTCACTTCTGAACCACAAATACACACACAGATGTACGCATGGTGGCTTTCTGCTAAATTAATCATTGGAGGAAACTACAGACACTATATCAGACAGTGCAAGCATGTACAGACAGACAGACAGACAGACAGGCAGACCTTCTGACACAGAAAAAAGCTCACAAACGAGCTGAAAGAGACACTTGTGACTAAGAATATATGCAGGGCATGTATAGACACAGAGATAAAAATGCAGACATACTGACAGAGACACATGTGCCAGTGCAATGCGACACATAAATTGGGGCCTGCATTATTAACGGCTGGAAATTTCAGCGCTACATGTTGGGAGTGTTGTACCTCAAACCAGAAAGACATTAGAGAGAAACACAAACAGACTATGTATGACAACAACTGAGCAATACAGAGAGCTGTAAAGAGACATGGGACCCTCCCATATTAATGCTATAATGTTATTTCATATAAGGTTAATTTAAGAATTGAAAAGGTAAGTAAAACAACTTCCATTTCTATTTTTGACCACATAAATAAATGCAAGCACTTTTAATTAACCATGTCTATTCATGTCCATTTTCCAAAACGTTAAAGGCTTGATTATTTTCCCCTCAAATCATAAACTAGTATTCCATAAAAAAGTCAAAGTATAGTATGTAATATAAAAGTCAAAGTATATTATGTCATAAAAAGTCATAGTGTCATTAGAAAAATTGTTATAGTAAAGTTTACATCATACAAAAGTCATAAAATTGTATAAAAAAAAAAAGTCAGGATAGTATGCCCAAACAAATATCATATAAAAAGTCATCGTATATTATACCATTAATAAACACTCCAGCATTTAAAATAATTCAATTAATAATTCATCATCATTTGATGATCATCAGTCATCAATCATTTCACACATGACAAATTGTGTTTTTCCTTTATTAAACGGTTTTGGATGGTTGCGACAAATCAAGAAAAACAAAAACGTCTGTCTCAATAATAACTCAGACTATGTATACACCACAAGTAGCCCACATATCAACAGAGAACAGGATCAGTTCACCTGAATTACAAAAAAGGAAAACAAATCTCATTCCTCTTTAGTGACGACTGGCAAAGCGACAGTTCTGGATACATTTGGCCAAGATCAATTCTCCTTCATTGTATTGGGGTGGCAGCAGAAATCCCAGAGGTGGATATCAGCTACACAACACTACAGGTAAGTGAGAAATGTGTTAAACAATCCACTAAGGTGGCACCAGAGAATGTCGTCACGTGGATATGTTGGGTGTATCGTATTCTGTATGACAAAATAATATGAAGAATATGAGGAAAGAAAAATTTTAACAAACAAAACCACTTTAACGAAAGAAAACTCCTTCAAAGACAAAAAGAAATGTTTGTTCTGAAAATATACTGTCCATGTCTCTTATTCAAAAATAAATACTTTGAAATGAAGGTTACACATATCAGAGTATTATACACACGCACCTTTCCACAGAAAAAAATGACGTACTGTAAAGTAAGCACAACTCTTTAACACACTATTTGGAAATCTACATGCTCAGTACAAAACATGCTGGATAAAGCATTGAGAATCACTCTGCAACTCAGCAAGCTGAAACAGGGACCGTTTTACCATCCTCACACCTTGTTCTGGTACAAAAGACCAGAATGTGTTTTCTATGAGTATCAACTAGTTAAGTAGTGCTTCATGTATCTGTCAAACAGCTACATAGACCCACAAACACGTGTTTACCAGTCTATGGACAATGTCAGTCTGCAGCCTTCAGTAAACATCAGACGAAGCATAGTCTTTTACTGAAACAGCCTACACTTAGAGTGTAACTAGGGTGTTATTTGTACCAAATGGACTTTTATAAAAAGTGATCGATAAGGTCTGTGAAGACTGCTGACCTGTCATTGCCCATGTGGTTATTCCCAGTTCAATGACAGAAGAAGACACTGACATCACTCGAGTAAAATGATTGCAAAGTGGAACTATGTCTATTAATTGAAAAGTCTAACTTTAATTACAGATCTAACTAACTAACTAAAAACAAGATAAATATCACAGAGCATTCAAATAATCCTCAACTGTGGAGGCGTCACTGATTTTTCTTTCTTTGGGTTCATTCAAAGTTGAATAAGAGAACATGGAGTATGTTACAGGAGATCTATGGCTATTGTTTAGGCTTCTGTGATGTCACTGTCCTCTCCCTTCTTCCGGATCGTCGTCTAGTTTGCAGTTACTCTATGTGTACAATTTCTCTACGATGAAGGCCAAGATGGCTGCTGCCAGAGTAAGTCCGATTCCCAGCTTCTTCAGTGCTTCCCTGTCCAGACTGTAAGAGCCGATCAACAAAACAGATGAAGAAGGCATCGAAGAAGCAGGACCATGGATGCCGTTGGCCATCGGTTCCTGCGGAGGCAAACAGAAAGACAATCACATTAAACTGAGATCAAGAGAGGTAGACATTTTTGATGTGTCCTGTATTTTGTTATCACCCAGTGACGGGCCGTCAGGGCCAGCAAGGCCTTCTCTGCTGGCCTAAACATCATCAGAATATAAATTTAATTTAATATATTCTTTCCACAAATATGTATTAAATTATTCCCCATAGTCTATTCTCTTCATTTCATAGCTTTCCTCTTGGTTGCGCTGCTTCCAGCCTCAGATGGAGATTTGGAGGGCTGGCCTTTATGTTAGAGCTTTTATCCAATCATATTTCAGCCATAATGTGTTGCCAGGGTCCACGAAATCTGCCCTGAGGCCTTCAGAATCAACAGTGCGGGCGCCTGTCGCTTAAAGTGAACGGAAACAAAACTGTGGCGTTAACCAATCAGATGTCGAGTTGGGGACACCGGGGCCAGCTAGCAGGCGTACGATAACGTCAGCACGTCCACGTCTTTTGATTGGATACGCACTATTGAGAGGCAGAGCTATGCTGAGCTAGCAAACCTTGAACGAGCTAATTTGTGTAGATTTCTACAAGCTGTTTTTTTCAACCCACAATGGCCGAAGGAGGAGAAGAGATGTTATCACCCTAACACTGAAATAGCAATACAATACTTTACTGACTTCTTGGTGGGGGACATTGCTGATTGCTCTCCTTTGGAGATACAGTAAGACTCCTGGATGAGCTACAGATATTCAGCTTGCAGATATTCATCAAACTGTATGGCGCGCATGTTTGCTGGCATGACGGTCTCGGCCTAGTCACCCTGCTCATTAGGATCATGATTAAAAATCTTTTAGAGGTTAAAAATGAGCTATTTCAATTAACATAACACAGATTGTCCTGTCATGAAGGCCACCGTGTGATACTGCTGCCTGCTGTAGAGGAAGAGGAACTTTGCACTCAGGCACTGTTCAGACAGAACTGACGTTGAGCCTCCCTGTCAGACCTCACAACCAGTTAACTTGGGACTAAATAGTTAAAATAGTAACATTTGAATTTCTCTTGTGATATTATGTTAATACTCACAAAGGCCCTGTGGCGCTTTCTCCCACACACTTGTGGACACAGATCGTTGCAGCTCATAGCACAAGTCAAGTCCATAATTCATAATTAGGCGATCATGTTTAGATTAAATCAACCGGCCACAGTCACAAATCAAACAGCGAGGCTTGACAGCAGAGTGGCCAGTGATCCAACGCATCAAATGTCTGTAATCAGAGTTCTGTGTAGTCTTAATGTGTTAGACTATTAAAAAGACATCCACAACTGAAGGGATGTGAAAGTGAAAGATTGGTAGAGAAATGCTGAGAAGAGTGGAGCAGGAGAAATAGATTAACTGTCAGGAGGGCAGTAAGAGGAAGAAGAGGAGGACCAAAATCAGATTGTGTTAAAAAAATAAATATATATATATATATAAACCTGGAGGTTTTTTTGGTACATCGCTCAAACAAATCTCAATTTACTCCGCTTTTGGTTCTTCATAAAATAGACACTTATCTGAGTGGGTATATTACTACCCTCTGTGGATCATTGCTGCTGATCATTATGTACATTTAGAAATACACCTATTGATGCCACTTGATATTAGAATGTGGCATCATTTAGGTGAGCAACATGCAGGAATTGCAGGGCTTTATCATTCCTTCCACTTTATTGTCTCTCTCCATCTGCTTTCTCTCTACAACTAAGTTTCATTTGGAAATTACAGACGCAATAATAAACTGAATTTTAAATTCACTGCTTATTTCAATATTTTGTGGATGGAAGCGTTCATAAAACCAGCCATTTGCTTATGCAAATGAGTGCATTTCAATTACGATGCCATTATCTCTGTGTAAAGCAGTTAATGCAGTTTTGTAGTGATCCAATTATTACAGAGTGCCGTCTATTAAATGAAGCTGATGTTGAGGAAGGTGCACTGTGATGCAGTTACGTAGGGCTGGACTGTGATAGTACTCGAGTTAATCTCTCAGTAGCACGCTACAGTGTTTCCATATCAAGTATAGCTCAAGTATAATACAAGTGCTTTCTCTAACAACAAAGACAATCCAGTCAGTTTAAGTGTGCACCTAAAGCTAAGAGTGCTTTGGGCAGAATTTAAGAGTTTTCTTTGCGTTTAGAATATCGGCAATCGTCAAACATGAACATTTTAAATGTAACGTGAGCAAATTATGCTGCTTACTGAAAAAACACAGTAAAGGCAGCTGAGACGAGAGCAACATCAAAAATAAGCTGTCAGTTTTCAGTCGTTGATGGTGCTAATATAATTCAGATGGAAACACTGAATACTAATAAACAGCCCTATTTCTCCCTGACCTTCACCCAACACTCATTGATCATAAATTAATAATCCTGCAATCCTCATTGGATAGGAGAACCAACACGTGTCAACATCTTTGAGTGGAGAGGAAATCTATCTGGGTGATCTTGTGGTAGTGGCTATATGTCTCCTCCTGTAGGTAGAGACTATGCAGGGAGATATTGAGCAATTGATCAGCTTCTTTCTAGAATAACATTTAATCATTAAGTCCCTAATAATATTAAGTTTATTAGAGATAACTGTAAGAGTTTGGGCTTTGATATTTACCACAGGTAGATTTACTCCCCTCTCTTCTTTGAGTCTTGTTAGATGACCTTCTGTCTCATCTCATCTTTATTTCTTCTCTCTATGGATCGTCAGTAAAAGGTCTTTTCACTTTTCTTTAATCCTCCTTTTTTAGTAGGATGCTTAGCTAACTTGAGGAATTCTATTTACCATTATCGATATTTTGCTGTGCACATCATCTATTTGTTTGCCCTCTCATATAACTGAAAAGTATGTACTCTGTGTTTTTTAACATAGTTTAAAAGTTTGCACATCATTTGTATGCATACTGCCCTTTTGACCTATGAACCACGAGTAAAAGTATGCCATATTTTGTGGAGTGTAAATGCATGCGTGTATGTACAGTATGTATTTGTATGTAACTCAAAGTCGGTGCACGCCTACACGTATGCACATTGCTGTGTGTATGAGCAGCTGCATACTGTAGCATCTGTCCTCTGTGTCTCTCTCTTTCCTCCACATTACTCCTGCTCCCCTGTCCTCTCTGATGGTTGTGAACGCTACCTTGCCACCCACTCTTCTCCTCACCGTTGTCTCTGAACGGTTTCCTCTGTTACTACACACAATGGAGGATGGATACTGTGACCGGCAACGCCTACATGACACATCTATGAGAAGTCACGTAGAGTAACTTCAGACAATAGATAGAGGGAGAATCACTAACAAAGGTCTGGCGGACGTGTCCACATTTGCCTAATGTTAGGATCATCTGTGGACCCCCTAATGGCGAAACTAATATGATCTTTTGTTGCTGTTTTGTTGCTTGAAAATCAATGAGGGTGCTTTGCTAGGGTGTATAGTGATAGCTATGTCATAGTGCATGTGCTACTTGCCACTGAGCCTCTTAACTGTAAAAATGTTATGATGAATACAACTAGTTCTGTCAGAGATTCAAATCAATAATCTTTTCTCATCAGCAATAACATATTTAAAAAGTGCTCTTCCGTGAGGTGACACTGTACGTCTTCTAGCAGGTTTTTAAACGGTGGTTCATTCATTAAAACATGAATGAACTGACAGTGAGAAAAAAAGAGAGACAAAAGTTGGTTTCCATCATTCATAACTGTTTCTAAACATTAATGACTCCATGAGAAAGGTTACCTGTAACCCCAAAGACTTCAATAAAATTAACTTAACTTGAGGGAGAAAAGGAGTGAGATGAATATTTAATGAAAAGTGAGACAAAGGGAGAGACTAGGAGCAAAGGATTGGTGAAATACAAAAAAGTTGAGCGTCAAAACCATTATCTTTCTCTGCGCTGACAGGCCACTCTTTATCCATCTATTTATCTGTCTCTCTGCAGGTGTCCTTTAACAACAGGGTGCCAGAAGAGAGACTGAATAGTACAGTCTAAAAATCTATTACTAGTAGGGAAGATAAGTGAAAATCCAAGTGCCAGTAGGTATGTGTCAGCACAGTGGGAGAGAGGGGGGAGAAGTGAAAAACTGACAAGGAATGAGGGAAGGGGGCAGGAAAAAATGAGAGCTGTGGCTTTCAATGATAGTTCACCACCTGCTAGGTGGCATGCTGAGTTTGTGCATATGTCAGTGAGAAAGAGAGAGTAAGAGAGCTGGCATTTGTGAGTGTGTTGGTACGTGGAGGCCTGTGGTGGATAATTCTGTCTCTCTGCTCACAGCAGTAGAACAGAGCAAAAATAATCCTCCCGAAAATCATCTAACACTACACTAGGTCTACAGACTGGATAGCACAGCGAGATACTTTTTCTTCAAACTCCAGGACTCTCAAATATCCGTTTCAGTCTTAAAAACTCTTGCTTCAATTCTGAATGTGCACATTAAAAAAAATGAAATCTGCTGGGTGTATGGTGTAGCCTCCGCCAACACATTTGACATTTTCACACAAAGACACACACAACACCTCACGAGAGCCAGAAAGCACAATACACAGTGGTCACGTTTCTCACATGATCCTCACCAGCTGTCAGTGTCACTTTAGACACACAGAGACCATGGAAGTGGTTTGTGTGTGTGTGTGTGTGTGTGTGTGTGTGTGTGTGTGTGTGTGTGTGTGTGTGTGTGTGTGTGTGTGTGTGTGTGACCGCGTGCGTGCACGCAAACAAATACTGTAACAGGCTCCTTAGTCACGGGTGATTTGACAAAGCCATAATGACAATCACAATGAGCAGCAGCTGTATTTTAACTGGACAGAGGGATGGGAGAGAGATTAAGGGTGATTACAAGTAATATTTCTGATACAAATATACGTCTTTGTTGGAACACGATGGGACTCAAAAAGAGTAATAGGCATAGAGGGGAACTTTGGACATGTTCTCTTTCTGTCTTGCTCTTACTAATCTGTGAAATTTTACCTCCATCAGCACAACTGTAAAACTGCCACTACAATGTATGCGGGTATACAGGTACTTGTTGTCACTTTACACACACTCGAAGCTACACAACATCCTAATCTAAACATGTTGTTAAATTACACTTTGACACAACTTGTTTCTTCATGCCACATGTGTATGTATACACATTGACTTTATACACGTGCAAGTCTCTCTCACACACACACACACACACACACACACACACAAGTTTACATAGGCAAAAGTCACTATATATCACAGCAAATAATAGATTAAATGGTTATTGTTTTAAACTAGGTTTTGTTTTATATCAAATCAAACTATGTACCTGAATTTTCAATAAACTGAGATTTACTAGTTGATTATGTGAGGCTTGTTCAGGCTCTATTTTCTACCACTACGCAACAGAAAGTGCAAAATTACAAGTCAACAGAAGCAATAAACACAACACTGCATCCGCTAGTGTCTGCAGGCCATGGGAATGGAAAACAATATCACTAGTTCTATCTAGCATAAAAACATCAAGTGAGAAATATCTTCTGTGGTGAAGGCTGTTTGCTTACAATTATTTAATGTGCTTTTACTGTGGTATTTCACGGCTTTTAACTTCTTTGTGGTTTTGACTCCAGTTAGTAAAACTGGTGTCCAAGCCAAGTGATACAATTTGGAACATAATCAAACAATCTATGATCACAATGATAGGCAGGCATGTTTTTTTTGTATTCTGCCCCTGCCTGTTAGGCTGTGAGGAAGTTTTCTGGGCATTAGCATAGTGTTAAAAGCGAGAGCAGTGGTTGTGTCCCATATATACACATAACACTCTTAAAGAGGCAAGAGTAAACCCTCTCCTAAAGAAACCCACACTTGACCCTTCTGAAGTGAAAAACTACAGACGTGTCTTTCTTCTTCCATTTCTTTCCAAAATACTGGAGCGTATAGTCTTAAATCAACTCTATTCTTACCTTCACCAGAACAACTTTCTTGATCCGCACCAATCTGGTTTCAAGACCGGCCACTCAACTGAGACTGCCCTCCTCGCTGTCACTGAGGAACTTCCCTCTCCTCTGTTGTCATCCTTCTGGACCTTTCTGCTGCGTTCCACACATTGAACCACCAGATCCTCCTCTACACTCTCCAAGAACTGGGAGTCTCAGGCTCGGCTCTCTCCCTGCTCAAATCCTACCTAAAAGACCGCACCTACAAGGTAACTTGGAGAGAGGGTCTCTGTCTGACCCCTGTCAACTCACCACTGGAGTTCCTCTGGGCTCTGTCCTGGGGCTCCTCCTCTTTTCTCTGTACACCAATTCACTTGACTCTGTTATTCACTCTCATGGCTTCTCCTACCACAGCTACACAGATGACACTCAACAGATTTTTCCAGGTCTGAAACCCAGGTGGAGGCACAAATCTCTGTACGCCACTTGAAGCTCAACCTCGACAAGACCAAACTGTGCTTTTCCTTCCAGGGAAATGCTCTCCCACCCAGGTACTTACTACCAAATCGGGACCTTGGTTATTTCTCTGATTCGGAGTGCAAGGAATCTGGGTGTGACACTGGACGACCAACTGTCCTTCAAAGCCTGTCCTTGCATCGCTGCAACAGCTGCAGATACACTCTTTACAATATCAGGGGGATACGTCCCCTACTGACCCTTTAGATTAGCAGAAAGTCTTCACACCTTCCGTCGCAGACTGAAACCCATCTGTTGCGACAGCACCTTTGTATAAAGACATAGATATATATTTCTAATTTCTGTATGTAGCACTTCGAGTGGTTTGGCTTATTTGAAGCTAAAGCACTTTAGAGTTGTATCCCCATGGTTTTTTGCGTTTTTGAGTTGCTTTGGACAACAAAGTCAGCTAAATTAAATGTAATGTAATGCAATATACATTCATTTGACGACATTGAAAATAATAGATGTGCACATCACAACATACTCCACAGTACTTAAATTGAAATTCAAGGCCATTATCCTTCTCTGAAAAGCCCTCGAAAGAGGATTCCTGATCAATCTCAAAATAATTTGGAACCGACACTAATGCCCTAATAAACTTCAATCACTGTTATGTCGAGAACATTCTGGCAGGGTCATAAAAAGACCATGACAGTGGCATCCAAAATCATTGGGGCAGACCTGCCTTCACTCAATAACAGTGATACCCGCTGCATAAGAAAAACCCAAAACATCATTAAAGCTACTAGTCACCCTGCTCACTCATGGCTTCCTCTGACGCCATCTGCGAAACTCACCAGAGCATTACCAAACGAGCAGCATCAACCAGTTGATAGACAGCTGCTTTCTATAGGCATAAGCCTGATTAACATAGCTCTCTCTCTCCCTCTCTTACACACACACACACACACACACACACACACACACACACGATCTAGAACTTGATGCATGTATTGTGTATATTACAGCATATACTGTACTTATCTATATATCTGACTATCATCAACATAAACAAATATCCTCTATACTTATTAACACACACACACACACACAAAATATGTATTAGGTTTTACCTTGGAAATAGATTTACAGGCACAGTAATTAAAAACAGAAAAACACTACATGTGTGTATAGTGAGGTGTTACATGTGCATGTATGTGTCAAACACATGGCAGGCACAATTACAGACAGAAGATACTTTCAGGCACTGGAAAAAGGTATACAGACCTCACATGGACATAACGTGCAGACACACACCCCCAAACACACATACTTGGTGGACAAAAAAAGGTCAGTATGATATGGAGAAGGCATTCAAGCTTACAATCTACTGTACTTACACACACAAGTCAGACTACAAGTAAATGTGGCACTGCAGTATATATGACTCTTTACACAGAAAAAAGATGTCTCATGTTACGAAGGAAGAGGCCTGAGGTGGTTGTTAGACAACCAAGGACATATTTCAGATTAATTTGATATAATACAATACACCATTACATTAAGTGTCTCTGATGATTAAGTAATGAGGTGTTTTCCTGGGATTAAAGAGGGCAGATTACTTTTTACAGGTGGATCCATCACTGAAACACATGTAAGGGAGCAAAGTGAAAGCCTACATAAACTGCCTACAATCATTAAACTGATGACTGGATGTAGAGGTTTTAAGAGACCAGAACTTCCACTGAAGTCTGGGCCTAATTCAGCCACACATTAGTGCAGGGAGATGCCTAATAAGTAACACAAATGTGTAGTAAAACAGCAGAAGGGATATAATGCTAAACCCCTCAAGCTCATGCAGCTGAGATTTAGGGTATGTCTGAGAGATTAGCAGGGCTGCTCCTGTCATGTGGGACCGAACTCAAATGCTTATACAATTAGGCACCCAAGTCCAGCATAGGCCAAAAAGCCAAGTCTGAGAGACATACTTCGACAAAACTACAACTGTAATTCTGTTGAAACAGCATGTTGAGTTTAATATTTGAAATAAAATTGAAACCCAGGGATGACTCATCTACTGAAGAACATTGCTCAGGAGTTTGTTCTGGGGTAAGTCTATTTTTACGATAACATGGAAGAAAAAGGCCCAAAACCTGATTGCTCAATAACTAAACATATTTTCCCCAAACAGTTTTTGGCTAAGTGCTTTGCTTTTTACATCTTCCATCTGTGGTTTGAAAGTAAACTCAGCGCGAGGGGCATTTTAAATCCTCTGACATTTTAAATAAACAAAATAGAGCGAGGCTGCGTAATGCTACTTGACACGTTAGGTAAGAATTCTAAAAATAGACTGATATTTTGATGGCTTAACATCCTTTGTTACTGTGACTTTGGTTCTTGAAGTATACACAAAGCTCAGGCCATGTAATACAATTTGACATGCTAAATGAAATGCTTAAAATAGCTACGCCTGCTGTTTTGAAGGAAAAACAAATTATTTGCTACTAGAGTAAACAAAGTCATGCAAAGGCCAAGCAAAACCTTTTGACATTTGAAACAATAACAATAAAAAGAAAAAGATTTGAGAGGATTAGTCTAATCTTTGAGTTTTGTTCTTTTCCTGACAATACAGATGAGAACATGATGTGCGCATAACGCAACATCAAAGCAACAATCTATTACAGTTGCATGTCAACACAGAGCGGTTTTAATTGTTTGGGTTGAGATACAGGTTTTTGTTTGAGTGGTATGCCTGTGTGTGTATGTTCCTGTTTGGCGCCTGTGTGTTTTGTCGACATGATGATTTTGTGTGTACAGCCTGTGTCTCATATAGCCTGCGGCTAGTAGGAGTCTGCCATGCACACCAGGGGGGACTGTGCATCGGCATAAATGTGTGTGCATAAATGTGTGTATAAACTTTGCTTTACCAATGAACTTGAAGTGTATGTTATTGTGTGTCTGTGTAAATGTACTGTAAGCATTATGATGCAAAACAGCAGCAATCCCACCCACTCAGCCTGTACTAGAATATACAAAGATACAATTATAAATTGACCACATCCACGCAATGTGTGTCTTTATATTTGTTTTGCCGTCCATTTACACCAAACGAGTTAAATACACACACGGGATGGATGGACTGGCACAAATAGAAAGAAAAACACAATGAAAGAAAGAAACAGAGGTAGAAAGAAAAACACAAAGAAGGCTAGAAAGAATACCAGCCCCAGGTAAGAGGAAAAATAAATGTAATACTGAAGCAAAGATTCATTCATTCATTCACCTCCATTTTTTGTTTTTCTCCCATTTGTGGTCATGGAGGGACATTGTTCACTACTTGTATTCCTCCATTTCGATCTCTCTCCAAGCTCTCTCCCTTTTCTATTCTGTCTTTCATACCAACTGTCAATTTGCTGTCTTGTGGAAGGTGCAGAGCCGTTTTCTTCCTCCTATTCTCTCGGTCTCCTTGAGAAAGTATGCTGTGAAAAGAGCTGATTATTGGGTGGCACTCAAGCTGCTTTTTTGTCTCCTGATATCTCCGTCTACCTTGCTCTCCCTCCTCTCTTTCACTCTTGTTTCATTTTTTGGCCTCCCCCCTCCTCTTCTATCATTTGATTTCATCTGAGGATGAGGACTGCTGAAGATACTTTCTCCTTTTCTTTCCTCCACCATGCTGTTGAGTGCTTTCTCTGCTATTGTGTCCCACTAAAAGACTCATTATTGTCCTTTCCCTTCTGCGAAAAGTGCTGTTTCTGTGAATGAAGGGCTGACATGTGGAGAGATAGAGAGAGAGTGAGAAACAGAAGAAAGGATGTCATCCGTGTCAAATAAAAAGCAAATTTTTCTCTCTCTGAAACCTTGGTCTTGTTCTATGAAATGAAATGGCAAAAACACCAAGGCCCTTTAATAAACATGTCACATCGGACAAAGGAACACATCTTGGGCTGCACACGGACAAAGAGCTGTGTACCAGTAGATCATTATGAATCCATCCTCAATATTCACCCATCCAGCTATAATCCCAGTACATGTCTATATATTCACACATCCATGCATTCATTCTTCTGCTCATCCATCAGTGTGCATCTAAGTCATCACATCCATATCTATCTGTCCACCTCTTAGGGTCATCCTTCCACAGACATCCACACAAGCTTTCACATGCCATAAATCCACCCATCTATCCATCCGGCCATGTTGCTTTATTCTCACACTCCAGTATGGATGCTGGCTGGTGTGCAATCATCTCTCTCTCTCCATCTCAGAAATTATAGAGTTCTCACTTTGTTCCTTTTTCGACAAATGGACATTACAGACCTTAGTGGGTTCCTCTGCCTATCCAATCGTCCACTTATCTGCCACTCTCTTTTTCTTACCACGCTCCTCTGTATCTTAGATGAAATGACAAAGCTCCGACTACGTCCTTCTATCAGCTACTCAGCTATCATTGCACCTCATCATGCAATCTCTCTCCTCCCGGTCCTTTATTCTTCTGTTTTTCTCTTGCTCGCTGCCAAAAGCCTGTAATTATAGACTCTGCTGCAAGACATGGGGGTGAGCATCTATCTGCCTTTCTCTAACCATTCATTCATCTCACATACACATTCAGCTCAGTAGTGTGTGGTGGACTCGCGCAGAGATTTAAAGAAACAAAAAAGATGGTCTTCAAATATGTATAGGCCAGCCACCAGTGTCTGTGTGCACGAGTGCAAACCCTTAAATATGCATGTATACATGGTTATGTTGGTGCCAGATAGTACTGAATGCATGTGTGTGCATGCATATTTTCAATCAAAACTGTTCACTTACAATAATAATAGTGAATACAGATACTAAATACATGGCTGTCAAGGACATCACATATACCAGAGGGCTGTACTACAAGTGTGTGTGTGTGTGGAGCTTGCACATACTGCTGTGTTTCCAAGCCATTAGGTCACTTATCTATTAGCACTGTGCTCCAGTGCCACTGCTGACATTAAGAGCTGACATTGCTGGCCATAAGGACTATGGGTTACAGATCATCAGCAGCATCACTGGAGATCACTTAATATAACAATATGTTAATTACCAATGTGCTGTGGACAGCAGAGATGAGCATTAATTATCTTCTTTGCAAATCCAGATAGACCACTGTATTACAACACATACACTGATCTACCACTCGATCTCTAAGTCTGTCTCTCTATCTGTATGTTGGCTTACATTTCTTTCTCATTCTGTACTTTTGGCTCTATTCATTTAGCACTTCCTCCAATGCTCTAACCTGTTGTTATGACTTACTTATCCTGTGATTGCCCAAACATAAATAACAAAGACACTCATTTCTCCCTCTGTTAAACTCTAGACTTCTACATACATTCTCTTCTGGAGCACATTGATGATGGTGATGATGACTTTACCTCCATTGTCCTTTGAAAAAACCTCCTGAGACACATTTAGACCTTGGGACGGGTAATATCCAGACAAAGGTATTTACAGGATAAGGACCAGACACAGTGTACGTTAGTGTGTGAGAAACAAAGTGTACATAACATTATATGGAGTGTGATGTTTGTGCGTGTCAAAGAATGTTTAAAGTGCGAGTGAGGAGCACAGTAAGTGGGGGGAAAGCTTGTGTGTTGGATGGGCTGCAGATTTTATGAGGCAACTAGTTTTACAAGGTTTATTCCCCACTGCCGAACTTTTCATTGCAGAGTGACGTGTCGCTTGGCTTGCTGAGAAACCTTTATTTTTCTTTTTTTTTATATTTCATTCTCTGCCATCCATTTCCCTCTCTCTCTGCTTGCTTTCCTCTTCATCAGTGTCCCCCCCCCCCCCTCTCTCTCTCATGTCTCTGTCTGTTCCTTTATTCCCCTCCCTCTCTTTCTGGCAGTAAAGGCTGATGGAGTGTGAAATTAGAAAGTGTATCATATTCTGCTCTGTGACTCCATGTCCTGAGCTATAAGCTCCAGCTAGTCAGAGTGAAAAATAACATGCAGTGAAACAGATACATTAACATGGTGTGTGTGTGTGTGTGTGTGTGTGTGTGTGTGTGTGTGTGTGTGTGTGTGTGTGTGTGTGTATGGTGGAAAGGAAGACTGAGGAAAGTTTAGCCAGCCACAGCTTATCTTAAATTACTTATCTCACGCCTAATACACTTGGGCTTTCCCACAAACTGTAGAAGCGAGAATGGATTAAAAATGTGGACACACACAACCGTTATTCATTTGCTGACTGAACACAATTTGAACAGCGTGTTGTAAACACAACTTTTATGGTTTTGATTAGGACATAACACACTGCGAGTGCCTGACAGATGTAGGATAAGTCCTCTTATTAGATGAAAAAGACGAGTACACTTCTGGCAGACACATGTACTCATACTGTACACACACTACATGGGCAACTGATTTAAATTTGCTACTGAACTCTTCACTAATTTCATCAAGACAAAATGACTAATATTAGAGGTGTAACAAATTGATAAAAGAGTCAGAGATATGGCTACATCGATAGACAAACTCAGATGCATTAACAATTCAGCGTGAAATTAAATTGAAATGACTGCAAGCTTGGAATTTATGCATCGACTGTAAAAGTTACAGAGAGCAACAAACAACCAAAGGTGAATAACGCTAGTAGCTAAAACTAGTTCCTGAGCGCCCCGGCCACTAAATCACTCTGACTAAAGAGAATAGCTGAAGTCATACGCTATTTTAGTTACAACAATATGCGCACAAAAACACTTTGCGTTAAATGCTTATCTAGATGGATCACACTGACTTGGGAACCAATGAAACCACCCAATACACAAATATATCAAAAGTAAGTCCATCCGTCAAAGAAATTCTGCATATTGCTGCCCTTGCTAACTCTTGTTGGTGTGGCAGTATTTTCTAGGTCATTTCTGATTCAGTACTTCAATACAAATTCAAGAATGATGTTCAATTACCTTCGCCAAGGAGTTTATCAGCGGGATTACAGAAACAATACTGGCCCCATTTTCATGAAACTTGGTAGAGTGGTGTAAAGTGGGTGAAGTATGAACCCATTACATTTTTGAGTGGATGTAAATCACTGAGCGGATACACAAATAGTTTTTCAGTTTTGTTAAAATTGCGAGACGGCAATGGCACGGGGCATGTCCTTGGTGAATGTCTGTGCTCTCCGAGTACCCTTCTAAGTTGTTGTTTTAAACCAGTTACTTAAATTGTAAACATTAATGTACCAAATGATTCAATTAATATAAATGTACAGCTGAATAGAATAGACTTCAAACCATATTGTATCTTATCTTTACATATGCATGCAGAGATTGGATGTGAACAATACTCATCTGTTCTGAGTAAACGTGTTGTATAGTGTAGAAATGCTGTAAAGGATGTATGTGCACCTACATTACTTGGGATTCCCTTTTCTTTCAAGTGTCCCTTCCATATACTTACCTGACTAGATTTAATTTGAATTATTCTTGACATTAAGTCCATCTCCACGCTCCGTGTAATTTATTGGGTTTTCCTTTTTATGTCAACCACCAAGTAAATTCTATTTTAAGGTGTATGCTACTATAATTAATATTCCTTAGTGCAGCCGTGAAGTGATGACTGTGCTTACATATAGTACATGCATTTGTTTGTGGGCATTTGCTTTGATGTCAGTTTGATTTACTGTGCTGTAGTATTAAATTGAGACAACAATGTGATTTGAGGCGTGTAGTAAGCAGGTGTTTTGCGTGTTTTTACCTGCACGAGGCCAGACACCTCTCCTTTCTGAAGCGGTGAGGCAATGGAGGGAGTGAAGGGCTTACTGTCTTCTACTGGTCTGCCTTTCAAGAAGTGTTTTCCTGCCTCGTAGATGTCCACCTCGATCATCTTCCCTTTGAACTCAGCCCTCTTAGGCACCAGCACCTACAAACCAGGAACCAATCATTAGAACTGATCATAAAAAGAACCACAAGGAATCATGATTCAACAACTGGGATTTCATTCATTAAACAGTGATTGTATTCTAGTGTCCAGAGGTGAGATATAGCAACTTGCCATCATTCACCTAGAAAGACATTTAAAACCATGCATTCCACCAAATAACAAATCATCTGCATATTCTTTCCACATCTGTCAATTACATTTTCAATTAACCGCCGCTCAAAACTGTTTTCCCCAATGCTCCCCCACATTGTTATTTAGCGAGTCCCTGCTTGCTTACAAAAAAGCACAGGGCTGAGTGTTTTCAGTTCCATTTATGGAAGCCCTCAAGGTCAAAAACTACGGCAACAGCTGTGAAATAAACCACTGGGATTTGCTGGCTTGTCTTATTATTTCACCATGGCAACTATAAATCTCGGCTGATCACAGCAGGAAGGAAGAGAAAACAAAGAGTTCTAATTACGGCCTAGTGTGAAATGGAATTTGTTCTTAATGATTTAATCCTGTAAATAAAGATCATATGCAAATGCTTTTTCTTTCAAAACTATTTCTAAACTCAGCACAAAGTTAACAACGATGTATGCTGTATTGATTTACTTCTTTTTGACAGCTCTTGCTTCAGATTCAATCTCTCTTGTAAACACTAATAGAATGATTGGTGCTGCAGTTATTGCTGGGATTTACAATCGGAGTCAAAACTTAGGTAAGGGTCTTCTTTGATAGCATCGTATGATTTATTCTATTTCCCAAGTGAAAGAAGAAGGTTCCCCATTTAACCCTGTGATCCTTCCTGAATACATGCAGACATGAACAAGGCTGAGCATTTATGGATAACTATCTGACACTGCAATAACAACTTTCTTTAGGAAACAGTTATCAAATAATAAACAAACTGCAAATGCAATGTCTAATAATTTAATAATATTGATAATACTGTGATAATTTGTTCATCTCTACAGACTCAGCAGCAGAATATCAACCTTGGAGTTGCTGAGGATTCACCGTCTTGCCCAGGTACACTTCAGGAGGGTAGGTGCATGCTGACTCAGATCATCTGGTGGTCTGTCTAACCATTACACGACTCTGCAGGGCTAAGCTACTGACTGGGCAGAGAATCGGATGTGAACTGTTGATGGGAGCGCTACTGCTGTGGTGGCAGGAGTCGGCCTGGCTCACTGTTAATCTGTCAGTCTTTATCCAGCTGGTGGAATATGATAGAAGACAGAGAACAGGCCGGACAGACACGCAGCCAGTGCCACACTTGCCTAAATCAATACACCTGCACGCTGTGAGGGTGCGTGTGTATATGTGTGTGAGTAGCTGGCAACCAGGCTGAGAGCAGAGAAGTAAAACAGCAGGGCTGTGGGGGAGGAAGGTGTGTGTGTGTGTGTGTGTGTGTGTGTGTGTGTGTGTGTGTGTGTGTGTGTGTGTGTGTGTGTAGGTGAGGGTCATTTGAGGCCCATTACAGGGTGATTAAATGATGAAAGACCTTGTCCGATTTCATTGGAAACACCCCCACCTACTTCCTCACAGCCACTAACAGACACACACACACACGCACAGGTGGGATGGGTGCCTATTATAACCCGTCAGGATAGATATCCATCTGATGGTGTAAACGTGAAACGAGGCCATTTGTTCACACTTACACCTCTCTCTACCTTATTCCCCACTTCCCTCCACCCACGCATCCACCCCCTCTCCCCCTCCTTCAGTCCCCTTTCTCTGATCCCACTACTCTCTTCACTTCTGTCCTGATACTTGACTTCCCTATATTTTGCCCTTATCTTACCCAATCCTCCCAACTGAAATGCTCTATTTTGCTATTCTCTTTCTCTAAATTATTTCCTTTTTATTAAATCTTTGGGAAATTGTTATCCAGAGAGATGTACAGTGAAGTTTAACCTTTTAGTTTAAAGTGAGATGACATTATAGCACCAAAAATAAATAATGAGTTCTTAGCTATCATATATAGTCCTTATTCCTCACTTGTATATGTATCTATAGATCTCTCTCTCTCTCTCTCTCTCTCTCTCTCTCTCTCTCTCTCTCTCTCTCTCTCTCTCTCTCTCTCTCTCTCTCTCTCTCTCTCTCTCTCTCTCTCTCTCTCTCTCTCTCTCTATATATATATATATATATATATATATTTATATACACATAAATATATATACAAGTGAGGAAAAATGACCGGATATTTTCAGAATTCAACTTCTAATGTGAGTCAGACTTCTGTAATGTGTATACAGCCTCATGTGTGTGTCCTGTGGATGTAGACATACAGTACACAGGATACAGGGCTGTATCTCTTGGGGGACAGATTCAGGAACATATTGGTACATAGTGTTTTCATGTTCTTTTTTCAGTGATTTAGGAGTACATGCCAAATACTTAATGTCCAAAAAAATAGGGGAGGAAAAACATCAAATATATCAAGGTGCTTTCCTCTTGAGTACAGTCAACTGACACAGATGACATGCATTCCTACATATGCACACATGCATGAAGGAGCGTGCACTACACAGCACACACATGAACCGAGTGACACTTGTAACTTTAGTTTATAGCCTGCAGAAGGAGGTGCAAAGGAGGAGGAGAGGAGGGGAGGAGAGGAAAGTGGAAGGGAGGAAAAATTATTACCATCCCCTGCCCTCCCTGCTAATAAAAAGCATAACTTCAAACATGTTTCTGATGATGGTTAAAGCAGGAGGAAATTGATTTATTTGAAGATGTTTTAAAGTGAATTTTTCACAGGTTGAGAGAGGGTCTTTGAAGCCATGCGAGTGTGTGTGTGCATGTGAACAGCTGTGTGTGTGTGTACGATGGAATGTTCATGTCTTTAGGGCTGACCTTAATGTTAGTACAGTAAAAAAAAGCTGAAAGTACTGCCGCTATCATCCGCCAAATGCTCTCATGACCACCGCAGGGTGTGTGTGTGTGTATTTGTGAGTGTGTGTGATGTTATAGCTAACCTACTTTAGTCAATACAAGCTTAAGATTCTGTCACCTGCTGTGAGTATTCTGTGACATGCAAAGCAAAGCTTCTGACCTGATTTACTAAGTGTGGAAATGAGGGAGGGTTGGATTAGCTTCACATACGGAAAAAAAACTCATCAAACACAGATTAATTTACTGCTTTTTTACTGTATGTTTTCGATGTTGCATATAGTCTGTAGGCCAACTAAACTATTTTAGGATTCATCCGATGCACAAGTGTCAACAAACATCCAGTGTGCTCAATCGTCCTTCAGCATATATAAATACAACTGAAACACTACCAGTACGGTCATTTATCCAAGTTCCTGTTGGTAGCTTGAATATGTGGAATACACATTAAGTATATTTTAAATTGCTGTGTTCACAAATTGTGGTTGTGAATGTGCTATATAACCCATACACTATGCTGGTGAGAGCCACATAGGCCCTATGGAGTATGCACACAAGGTATTTATTAAAGCATTTGAACAGTTATCTTACCTGTTCGTAGAACTTGTTGTGAGACACATAGTATTGGGCATCAAATGACTCCTCAGTCACCAACACATGCTGCCTCTCTCCGACCTACACAGAGAGAGAGAGAGAGAGAGAGAGAGAGATGGAGAGAAAATAAATATCAAACACATACACATTTATTGACTGACGAAACATCGGCCTTTTAATGCAGCGTTTGTGGAAATGTGTTTTGATCTACAGACGTGGCCATCTGTGTGTGTGTGCATGTCCTCAGCCATATGCTAACTACAAGCTAAGCGAGGCAACAGGATTAATATTCCTAGTAATCATTTAGCACTCTCCTTCCGTCTCTTCTGTACTTTCTTTTTTTACATCAGCATCTCTTTCTGGTTGGTTCAGTCTGATAACATCAGTCAAAAGTGACGTTGTTTACTTGCGGATGATGTGCTTTTAGTTCGAAAGGGTATATATTTACTTAAAAACAACTGATAAGAAGGGTAAGGGATTTGTATTGCATAATGAAACAAATACAATCATTTAGTTGACACACATCTACTGATGTAATTTGACCATATAAAAACCCTTGTGAATTATTTTACAGTATGTACAGTAAATACTCGAGTATCTATGGTACATAAGCAAGCACTGGCTATAAGTTCACTGCTTTTGTTACACAGGCCAAGCATAAGGTCTGCGTATCTACTTCGGTTTAATTGAAAACAAGCAAGCTGCCTCGGTCACACGACAATATGCTTCTATTCATCAAGATCCCAATTCAATACATTTTTTGCGCTTTCATGTTTTTCTTGTGTTCTGTTAGTGCAGTTCACCATTTAATTACAATATCAAGGTTGCTGACACACTTCAGTTTGAGTGCTTTGACTGGGAGTACAGTGAGTAATATTCAACTAAGGTGCTTACAAAAAAGAAAACTAAATAAGAAATTCCCACAAGGCTACACAAGATATAATTAAAATGCTTACAAAAAACAGACTATTCAGGATATCAGAAAATAAAATACTATAACAAGGCCTCCCAATCAAGAAATGTTGTAAGGGACTCAATTTTCTTTTGTTAAAGAATGTTGTTGATTCAAAAAAGGACAAAGGTTTGTTGAGACTGCAGGCATGAATAAAACCACCTCAGGATCGACTTAGACGGAAAGGGAAATATAGTTTCTCATGTGGATGGACAGAGTCTAATTAATGCATCTCCTCAAGTGTCCCTCTTGATGCACAGTCGTGAATTCTGAACATTCAAATAAACTCAAAAACAATGCCCTAGGTGAGACACAGCACATTTATTTTGCAATAACAAAGTGTGTTTAAAATGTCAATGATCTTGTCATGTAAGGAACCAACACAGAAAGTTTACATCCCAGACAGCAACTCAGAGCATAAACCACATGGATTTTAAATATCGGCAACATATAGTACAGAGTGTCCTGTACACTCAACGGGCAGTATTTGCATTTTCAACTCAGTCAGTCAGTGATGAGCCCTGAACTGAAAAACTGTGCTGACTGATCATTTCCTTAGCAATATGTCAGGGTCTTAGAAGTCATGGCTCTGACACATTGCTCAGGGTGTTTCCATTTTTGCAGACACTCATCTTCTCTGTTCTTTTCCTCCCTCCTTCCCGTCCTTATCGTTTTGCTTCCATCCCTCTCTCCTATCTCGGGGCGTTTTCTTTGTTGTTCATACCTCTCTTCCTTCCACTATTACTCCCTCTCATTCTTCTCCCCTTTTCCTTTTTTTACTGATCTTAGGTTTTGTGTGTGTGTGTAAGTGTGTGTGTCCGCTCCAACACATACAGCACCTGCACAGGCATGCTGACAGACTTAAAAAGAGACCAAATAAATCACTGTTTCCTGCAAACAGAGCAATTTTCAGGAAAAGAAGGAGGAAAATAAATTCCTTTGAACACCATTAGAGGAGAGCAAACTTTCGATTTGGGCCTTTTGTTTGCTCCTTTGGATTGAAGTCAGATGTTTCTACTGTGTGCCTAAAATCGAGGATCAAATAAGACTATTTTCACTTTATTGAACATATAAGTAAAAAAGGAGGTTGGTCTTTTTTTTTTTTATCAATCTGTTTACCATCAACTGCTGACTAATGGAAAATTTCACTCTCAATTCTATAGCAAACATGCAGAGCAGTGTGCTCTTTAAAATGTGGGTACAGGATGGTCAGCATGAGTCATTTAGCTTTCCTCCTTATCAAAGCCACTTGAGGTTTTCAGTCTCACACTGTGTACCAGGAGAGAGATCTGGATGAACTGAAAGCTAGATGTGCATGATGTGAATTTGTATGAATCTGCCTGACTTAATAATGCCTAATCCACCCCTAAACAACCAGCGAGGAGCAATGATCTGGGATTAAGGTATATCCTAATATGTTGATTGAATTGTGAAATAAGAGGATGATCATGCATGAACACACCCCTGCATAGACCAACGACTCATATGAGAATGTCGTGAATTCAGTAAATGAAAATGCACACACTTCTGTGCAGCACACCATGAGCTGTGAGTATGTATTTGTATGCAATGTATGTGTTGGTCTTTGCTTGCATATCTGCATATGAGAGCGTCTGCATTTAGATTTGTATTTACTCCATCTATTGAAATATGTCACAGAATACCAAACAAGGTGCATATGTGTGTGTCTTTGCATAGTCAGACGTTTATTTACTCCGCCATCCAGAGAATAACGTCCCGTGATACACAGCAGATCCACTACAGATTTGTGGGATCATGAGTTTAATTGATAATTAATCCACGTCATAACAATGATAATCCAGAACTGTGGATATAAATTGTTTTCAACTGCGTCACAAATAAAGGAACAATTCACTTGAACATCATGAAAAATTTCTCGCTGCATCTGTGGCCTCTTTTCCCCCCTTTTTCTTTTCTTTCCCATGGCTTATGTTGCCAACCAGACTGAAAAGCAGCCAGCCTTTCGCATTGGGATTAATTATAAGAAGCTAATAGTCAGTGTCAAAGGAAACAAACAACAAATGACGGGTAACTATACACCTTCTGTGGTGTCATTGTGGCAATACTGAACAAAGAAAGACGGTAAAGGTAGGATATAATTGACAGAAAAGTTACATTCCATTCATTTGAATGTCCTTCAGCATGACTGTGGTCTTAATACAAAGGCAGCCACATTTAAACCCACAGTGCCGAGCACACAGAATGTGCCTACAGAGAGTACTACATTACCTTAACCTGTTCTGAAAATGTGGTGCATTACATGCTCACTCCCTTTAAAGCTCACACTAAATCATCATGTAAAGATGGGATATTCCATATAGTGATATATATATATATATATAACATAATGTTGAGGTTTTTTTACATCATCCATTTGACTCCAGGCAAAGCAGTCAATGCATCAAGTTAATAATGGAACGTGTCCACGGATGAACTGTACAGTGTGACACCAATCAAACAGCAATGATGGCGACTGGGCTAAATTGAACTCGGTTCTCATTTGCTATAGGTATTCTCACATCTTGCTATAAACATGTAATCACACTTAATTGTTCTGTGTCATAATTTACAACAATCAGTGGGAACACTAAACTTTAATAAATGATTTATAAAATGCTATGCATTCAGTCAGACTCAACCTTTGTAGTTAAGATTCAGAAACTTCAAAATGTAAATGTAATGTATTGTGATTATGTTTGCCAATCTACATCAAAGTACTTATATTTGTATGGATTGCATTATATTAAATGGTGCTGGGTCTTTTTTTGTTTCCTCCCCAATCTGTTTTCAGCTTTTCATCATTAGTACAATTTACCACAGTGTTTGACCAATACACAGCCGTGTGTGAACCGTACCCCTAAAGGAGTGGCTTGAAGGCTTTTGCAACACCAAAGCTAATCTCTTTTCTCCCACTCATTGTAATTTATTTCTGACCCACTCATCTTTATTTCTATTTCTTGAATTCATTATCCCCACCTTTGATTCCTATATACACACTTTCACTGCATCCTGCTAACTCACGCATCGATGGTGGAATATGATATGCCTTCTTGCTCACAAATCACA
>NC_041370.1:15337834-15462834 GCF_900634415.1 Cottoperca gobio | reverse complement strand
TCTATATAGTGCACAGTACAACAGATGGATTACATTGCAGCTAATAGTAACAAATATTCCCTTTTCTGCAACAAAAAGACTAATCGTAATACAAAGCAATACAAAGAGAGAGAAAGGACACAATACGAGGGAAATACCAAAGTTGTAGCACAGAACCACAAGGCGTTTTATATCACTCCATTTTTGCAACATAGATCTGAAGATCATTAGAATGTGCTTCCTCTTTAAAATACACACCTATGTATACAAAATACTGTATGTCGGCACGGTTAAGCATAGCAAAAACTCAACACACTTGATTGCCTCATCAATTTCAGCTACCTAACAGAAAAGACAGTTTATTCTGCCACTAGTGTGAGAGATCTAGTTTATCAAAGGAGATCTCTCTCACACACAAACACAATACACACACACAGACACACAGGCCTGTGACAGCAGTAGCCTGTGGGCGTTTTAGTGTCTCAGATGCTGGAATGAATCACATCAAAATAGAGACATGGCAGAAAACACATAATGAAAGCCTCAGAAACATCAGTTACTAAAATACATGATACACACTAACACATACACACACCAGAAACAAATATATGTGACAAAACGCAAAAAGTATACCTTAAAGCATAAACATTAGAAAGTGTCATGGAGAAAGTATTTGGAAGGAGTTTTAATTGTCTGTATTATTTGTCACAGTCACTTCTAAATGTTAGTTGTAACTCATTGTCAACATTTAAAGTTCTCTTACATCAATTAATAATATAATGATTAGAAATATTAACTGGACAAACTATTAATATTATTTATACATAAAACCTGAATGCAAAATCATCCTAAAGACAAAAAGAAACAAAATGTATGTACTGTATGTCACCTTTCATCACATTCCATTACACCTCCTGACAGATCATGTAACGGATGCCCTTTGGCCTACACCAATTCTTCTTCTGATAGCATTGATCATATGTTTCTTACCTCTGCTTGAATGGTTCAAATTGATATCATATCTCACGTAGCCACAGTGATTGGAAATCATAAAAACAGTCCATACTCCTTTATTTATTCATCCACTGAGGTGCTGGTTTGACAGAATATGTGTTTGTGTGTGCCTGTGGGAATCAAGCCTTTGGCATTACAGCATATATGTGTCTGAAATTGTGTGTGTTGGCAACTGCGGCATCAATCAGAGCTCAGCTGTGATTGTCAGGCTGATTGTCCGTTATGTCCCCGTGGGCCTGGAGGCCTTGGTGTGTGTAATTCATGTGCGTATGTGTGTGTGCAAAGAGAGAGAGAGAGGAAGAGAGCGGAAGAAAGTGCATGTGTAATGCACACATCTATACATCCACATTAATCTATAATTGCAGCTGAAACTAATGCCATGGAAATAGAAGTATGATTATGATTATCACTGTAGGCCACACCTGAAGACACAACAAATCAAACATGCATAGGAAGGCCTATCTAGCGAACGCGTCTGATTGCTGTTCAAGGCTAGCCCTCCAGTCGTCCTATTAGAATGAGAGAAATGTATGTATGTGTTTTGATAAGGGAGAAAACAACATGAGCTGCAAGGCCATCCTGGTGGCTCTGTGGGATAAGGCGAGGATCATGTACTCCTAATGCCTGGTTGGGTTAAAAGCCGGCTCATGACCTTTGATGCATGTACTATCTCCGTCTCCTTGCTTGCTTTTTTCTGACTTGTAGTAATTGTGCAAATCCAAATAAAAAAGGTGATAAAAGTGATTGGACATTTGGTTGTAAAACTGATAAGACCCAGAGAATTGTGTGTGTTGCCGAGAGGAGAAGAAAGGGAAAAACATCAGTTTGTCAATGCAACTGCCTTTCTAAGTGTAAGGGGTGGTAGACAAATAAAAGAAGGAAAGAAACCTATACAATGTACATGTGGTGTTAAACTCTGTCTCTGTAGTGCAATCTCAGTCGACAGTTTGTGAGAATACAGTAGTCATGTTTAGGTAGCATGGCAAAAAGTATTGTTGATAGTGTGGAGGTTGGACAACTTAACCCTAACCCAAAAGTTACGTTTTTTTCACCCACAATACCCGAGTCCTTCAATGTTGGGTATCTTCCGACATCGGTTCCCAACAATATACATATATGTTAATTCAATGTATCTGACCATTTGAAATAACATAGAGTATGTATCCCACTAAATCTGACACCTTATTTCTCACAAGCTACTGTATCCAAATATCGGAGTAAAACATTATTTTTATTAGATTATCGATACACTATGAACGTTAGTTTAACTAGGACTCCTGAACTGATGTGATCAGCCAGAGAGAAGATGTATCAATCTGTTGGAGTCGTCATACAGTGGTGAGGTGATTATTTTAATATATATATATATAAATATATATATTTCTGGTGCAACCGTTTTAGAGAGGTCTTGATCTAGCTTCATGGTCGCTGTAGTTGTGGTGTTGCATTGCATTATACTGAGAGCTGGTTCTGATATTTTGTCCACCCCATTTTTAATGAGGGTAGACTACATTTGTTTTAGCAAGGTTTACCAAATAAACTGGCAACTGAGTGAACATGTCTATCGTGTAAATGGTACACAGTTAGGCTCTTGTTTGATTGTAAACTGTAAACAAGTATTCTAAACATGTTTGTTGCATTTTTATCCTTCACATGAATGTAGCATTCTTCTCAACTGAACAAGAAATAAAACAAGTACAGTCCATGTCAACCAATGTCAAGGAAGGCCCTAATAACTATCATTGTATACCACATGTCTCTCTCTCTCTCTCTCTCTCTCTCTCTCTCTCTCTCTCTCTCTCTCTCTCTCTCTCTCTCTCTCTCTCTCTCTCTCTCTCTCTCTCTCTCTCTCGCCTACAGAACACTGACAAGGGATTGAAGTGTTGTGTGATGTAGAGTGTTCGCTCTTGGATGCTCAACATTTTGATTCTGTTCATGGGCAAATGATTCTGTGTACGTGTGTATTTGTGCGTGCGTGTGCATGGTTGTGTCCTCTTCATATGTCGTACTGATGGTACATTCTGAAGTGGTGCAATGATGGACTATCAAGTACACTGATGTTTTTCTCTCTCTCTCTCCGACTCACTCAGGAACCCAAGGACAAGAAAACAACAGATGAACCAAGGCCATACAGAAAGGAAGAAAAATAAGAGGGACAATTTGATTTTCTTCGTGCAATTGATTTCTTCTTGCAGGCTCATTATAATCTTTATTTTTTCCTTTTGTACTTATGCTTTATTAGACAGTAACCACATGTGAGTGGCAGGGAAGGTCTGAGGTGAGGAGGCAGAGATGTGTAAAAGGTGGTAATCTGCATTCAAACACACACAACAGCACTAAAGTGACCTGGAATATACAAGGCCTTTCAGTTGGGGTCATCATTTGTAATATTGTGAAGATGAGGTCATTGTGATTTTGCTTTAAGAACGTTGGAGAACTCACCTTTCATGTGCTAGTAATTTACTACAAAGTTTCTTTCTTCAACACTAAATGAGATTATTATTGTTTGAATTTGAACATGGGTGTTACTAAAACACTTGTTTTGACAATTGGTACGACACCGCTATCTTGTTATCCGGCTCTTGTGAACAATTTCTACAAGAGCAGGTTCAGACTTTATTGTAGTACCAGGTACATTTTCAGGAAGTGATGTGAAGTAGTGAAAGAGAAACGTAAACATGATTTATTTACCCCAGGGGATAAGAAATAGAGTTGGATAAGAAGTAGGAATTCAGACAAGCTAACTTGGGAAATGGCCACTCTGTAGTTGCTCTGGCTATATGGGACAGCAGAATAACAAAATGCTGACAGATGATCTCGATGCAAGGAAAGGGACACTGATGAAATGTTTAATTCCTATAGGCAGAAGTAAGCAGAAAGAAAAGTAGTAGAGTTAACTCTCCAAAGCCTTGGGCTATTACTGGTATAGACACAGTACATCATGGAAAGAACATTGGGTTGGAAAGCGCTGACAGCACAGATCACATGTATATATGAAAGGTCACACAGCAAGGGAAGCATGAAATCCACATAATATAGTTCCCTATGGGGAAAAGGCAAGCTTGAGGTGACAAAAATAATGTATACTGAAAGGCAAGACACCCAAAAGGCATTTTGGCCATTCTGGCAAGTTCAGCAAGAAAAGACTGTGAAAGCCACAGATCGTATGGACGTCAGCATCCTATAGAAGACGGACATAAGCTAGTCATTACATTTTACCTCCCATTAACCCTCTGAGATAACCCTATGATAGGCATATCGTTTGTATTTGACCTGCTCAATTTCCGTCAAAATCATTATTCCACTGCAGATGCACTTCAATGAAAGTGTGGCATGCACTGGATATATTTTGGTAATGTAAATAGAACCTTGTTGTTTTAGAAGGATTGTTTTTTTTATTAGTGAATCTAAGCAATCAACGTATAACAAGGGGCAACAGAATATAACCAGTACTGTAGCTAAATCCAATCTGTAGTCCCTGGATGAATATACTCTTTAAGTCAGGGGTGTTCAACGTTTTTCAGGCCCCCAAACTGGTGTAGCGTGGTGCAGGGACCCCCTACTGCAGGGGTGTCAAACATGCGGCCGCGGGATGACTTTGCAAAGTGTAAAGATGAGTTGTTTTGATCATAAAGTAAAATACTGTTCCAGATACCTGTGACTAAATGTTTTGTGCCTTTGTAGATACACTGTGATCTGTAAGTTGTAATGCACATGTGTAAATGATAAACTGAGACTATTGTTGAAATTGCACCTTCTTTTCTTAAGAAAGGTTGTTCATAATGTTTTGTAAAAAGATAGGTCATTAAATGTGAACGTTTTCAGAATGTACTTTTTTGCACTAAAACGAAGGGAAACATTTGGAGTTGTCGTTATTTACAAGTTATTATGCTGTGATTTTACTGATCCGGCCCACCTTTATGTGGCCCCTGAACTATAATGAGTGGGGGGGGGTTCTTGCTGTCTCTTACTGTAGGTGTGTGTCGCCACCCTTCGCAAAGTACAGCGGAGGAGGGAATGTGAAAGTGCAAAGCAAAAAATTAATTTGTCATTTAAAGATAGTGCACACATTGTGGAGGTTGCAGAATAAATACAGAATGTCACTAATGTGTTTATGTGAGTGATATCGACTGTGAGATGAATGTCTGTTTATTGGCCACAGGGTTTGAAAGAGTTGACAAACAAACACTGATGTGTGTGCTTATTGGAGTATAGCATGAGGTGAAGGCTGTAGTTTTAATTCATTTATGTGTCAGAGACAAAAACAATGTGACAGGATGGCGGGAAAACGATGTATGCGCATAATGCCCCATGTGGAGACAATGTGTAGATTGGAAACTGGCTCCTAAAACGGAAGCTCTTCAGAGGGTGGAAAAGGGATTCCCATCCATCAAATCATATAAAGGATATGAGACTGTCATGATTATGTCATTTGCTAAAATATCGCACTCTTTGTAGGTTGAGAGGATTTTAATGTATTATGGCTGTTTGGTCGCCACAGGCTCGATGAGCGCAGACACAAACCCATACTGACCAATGTATGGACAATGTGCAGACTATAGCATGATATACAGGCTTTCATATTCTCTATATCTTTGACACATACATCCAGTATGCATGTGTCAAAGATATAGAGAATGGGTGTGGACAGCTGGAGAGAATCTAGACACATATTATGTCTCTTATAGGCCTAATTCACATAGAAAGAAAGGCAGAGCGATGCACACACAGGGCCGGTGGGAAGATTCTAACTTAATCAACTTCAGTTTTAAACATGCTCAGACCGGACATTTGTGATGTTTTAAAATGGCATTTGTTCTAATATCACCATACCGTTTTATTTATATTTAGTCGACATAGATTGAAAAGGCCTGAATTAATTACATTTCTAATAAATCTACTGTGTATACTGTAGATAGAATAGATTCAAAACTAAAAGTGATATATCAGGCAGAAACTGAAGGGGGACAAAAATTAGTACAATATCCATATATCCATATAATATCCATTTCCCTATAAAGATGAAAACATGAGTAAAAAACCAGACAACTCAAAATATTCATCAATAAAAGTCAGATTGTCTTCAGCAAGATGAGGCTTGAAAGTGGCAAATGGCTCACAAAGGGGGCAATATTAGCACTTCAATGGTGTTGATTGATTTACGGTAGGGGGGAGCACACGCACACACGCACACACGCACACACACCTAATGAACATTAATCAAAGGGAGCAGGTAATAATCAGAAAGAGCTTTAAGAGGCTAGCCTGCTAGTGCACAGCTGTGCCATTCAAACCAACAGTCATCAGAAGCAGACAGATTTAAAAAAAAAAAAATCCCTCAGTATTCAGTAGACCAGTATAGCTCACGTGTAGCTAAAACCCAGGATGCACTCATAATAGCAAACTTGTTTACTGTTCCTATTAAACCAATAAAAAAATGCATGTTTAGTATATTGCAACACTGGTCTAATGATTATTGCAAGAGCATCATTATGAGCTCAGTCTTTTAATGGTCATTGAGATGCGTGGACTAAGTATAAAATAGGTAGTGGCTGCCCTATGAATACTATATAAAAGTATCAATATCCTACAGTATTGAGACCATAATACAGATATACAAATGTGAAGAAAGTAGTCACTGAACGAGTTTGAATTTCCAGCACAGACGCATAATGTACCACATGCACATGTTACCGCAAGTGGTGTGTGTAGTTGAGGCAGGGGGCACGTTGGCAGGCCGAGACAGCTCTTATTGTGAGCTAATGGCAAAAATGCAAATGAGGGGCCGATCTAAATGGCTTTAAACATCATTTGAATATGCATCATACCAGCCTGTGTCTTTGTGTGTACACAGTTTTGAATGTGACTATGCATGTGTTCATAAATGTGTGTGTCTGTGCTGTCTGACTTCAAGTGCATTGCCTCTGCCACTGACTTTGCCTCCCTGAGTGTGTGTGTGTGTGTGTGTGTGTGTGTGTGTGTGTGTGTGTGTGTGTGTGTGTGTGTGTGTGTGTGTGTGTGTGTGTGTGTGTGTGTTTTGAATGGGTTGATTTTGCATATAGTAAGCTGTAATTTGCTCTCTAAACAAACAGGGATACAGGGACCAATATGCCGGGCCTTTACGTGTGTTGTTCCAAATCGTCTGTTTAAATACTGAATAAGCTTTTCAAATGGCAGGTAAAGAGGGAGTGCTTCATAGAGTGTTTGTTTTTCTGTCTGGGCATGTATGTAAATGTATTTGTGTGCAACACAGAAAAGGTGATTACTTCAGTGTGTGTCTCTTGTTACTCTGTGCTTGTGTTGCAGCAGATGCCAGGCCCTTGGGTGGCATATGGCTGAGTGGCAAGGCTATCAAACGGCCAGTAATGTGTGTGTGCGTGAGTCCATGTGTGTGACAAGCCACACGGCTGGGGCTTGAGTAGGATTTGAACGTTCATTAAAAAATAGACCCTGTATATTCATCACATCTGACACACATTAGGCTTTGTTAATGTGTACACAGAGCAGAAACTTGGAGCAATATACACAGATGTACGAACAAGCATAAGAAACAAAAAAACACTTTCCGGAACATAAACACATGGATACTACACACACATTCACATAGACAAAT
Source organism: Cottoperca gobio (assembly GCF_900634415.1). Lineage (NCBI taxonomy): Eukaryota > Metazoa > Chordata > Actinopteri > Perciformes > Bovichtidae > Cottoperca > Cottoperca gobio. The sequence continues at coordinate 15,455,228 of NC_041370.1, read as the reverse complement.
GTGTACACTTTTATTCACATAAACAGCAAGGTCATTTAAGCAACTACCATGTTGCACATAGTTTAAAGTGAAGCTGACTAGTGTCTGGTGAAATAACACACATCCATCATGACTTCGAGGTCTTATTAGCGTTGCACCTGATCTGCATTGAGAAAGCTGAAGTTGCAAGGAAAGTTAGAGTAAAACGTGGATTATCTCCGAGGCATAGTATCTGTAAAATATTACAAGAAGTTTGGAACAGCAATAAACGTGTTCTAAAAATGTTAGGTGTCGTCATCAGTCATTGTTTCCCTTGTGCTTCATGTGCATGTCAACAGCTACACCAAATCATCCAACTGGGATCAAATTCTCGGTAACAGTATTTTAGTTTTAGGCTCATTTCTGTTCTTAAAGAATGTCTTGATTAGCAATGTAATGCACTTAATGTAATCATGATCATTATCTGTATCGTATCTGTAACTTCACTGCACATTCAAAATGTTTTCAGACTTGTAAAGGACCCATGTAATCTCAATGGATTCAAAGATACTCTTTGTAGGTGCAAATGCTGAAGTTAGACAGTAAAAGCAGTGTACTAAGAAGAGAGCATATTTAATATGATGACAACACATGGACTGTGGCCTGGGTCAAGTTGGAGTCAACAGTTAATGTGTTGGTCCAATTCAGAGACAAACTGCAGCTACTACAAAAGAACAGATGATGTTACGCTTTATTTTATGCATTTATCAGCCTATTTTGCTATGGATCAGAGGGAATGCAAAACATTTTGCGAGGTAACATACAACTTGAGGAAAAGCTAAATAATTTCAGGGAAAACAATTCCCACCGTGACCTTTTGAAGGTCTACGCACGCAGAGACACAGGACAGGACAATGCTGCAGGGAATGTCTGTTGGGCAACCGTGACATGCAGGAAAAGTTCATGCTTGAAAGAGACTTGTAATCAAATGTATCTACAAAATATATATGGAAACCTGTGTGCATGACTGACATTCACTGACTGCATAAAGTGCAAAACAATATCAATGACCTTTTGATGCCTTGATATTCTGTTGTTGTAACCTTGTTTGTCAGAACAAATACATGTTTGGCTGTACTCACATCTGTTAATAGGCTGATGCATAAACAAGACTACTGTATAGGGTTAGGGTACCCAATAAAAGCCCATGGCACTTTTGCTAACTCCATACACAAACCTGCTAATGGGCACACACTGGCATGCTCTAATGTCAACAGGCATTTACCCATAAACAGGTCAAAGCAAGTGAAAATGATGCCATAATAAATTCAATTAGTAAACTAGCCTATGTCCTCCACAAGACCTCCACACAGTGCTCAATGCGATCCATACTTGCCAGCAGAGGTTATTCACTCATATATGGTACATTAGATACATAAACAACTTGTGTCCTCAATAAAGGCCAGGGGCGTTCCATGTACCACTCTGCAAAGTGTTATTTACTCATGGAATACGCTATCATATCACATAATGTTCTGCTGCTAGTGCAGCCACTAAATGACTTTTGACTTTTTGTAAGGCCTGAAACCAAATAACAAAAATCATGTGAACGAACACAGACAACACACTACGTGTTCTGTAAGAGCCTGAAGCACAGAAGTGTGAGGCCTATCAGGTACAACTTTAGTGTAGGCAGTGTTCTGGGCCGAAGGGAAATAAATAAAAAAGAACATATGCCTGTAATGTAATCCCATTGCAAACTGCTTGCCAACACTGACATGTTTTACACAGTATGTTAGGAACTAGTTATAGCAGTGAAACCAATATATTTACAAATAAATTATATATCAACACATCGTAAGAATGTACCATTGTAAACAACTCATATGTAAGTTATACTTGATGCTCAGCCAGGTATATCACTATAAATGGTACAAACATAGATCCTTAATGTTACACAGGGGAACCAGTTGTTTAGTGCAACAGCATACAAAAGTGGACCAAAGGTCAAACAGTAGTTCGGCAACAATGCAGTAACTGTGGGATTTCAAGCAGCTATGTGTTCATATATATTAAACCAAAGAAATGAGCCACAAATCCTCCACACAAGCCTTAAGCACTGATTGCCAACGCAAACTAAGGTTATTCACATTGTATATACGCTACATTAGATACACAAACTGGGAGAAGCCCAAAAGCATAGTTATCAACTCCACAAATAACAAAGTTCATTCACATTATCTCCTAAATAACACAAGCCAAACACAACTGACAATTTAGCCTACAGTAAGTAAATAGCGGTGCCCTTAATACGTTAACGGATTATCATACCGCTGGTGCCAAACGTGTAGAGCAGAGGACACAGTTATCCTATAGTCTATACGGTCGTTGCCGATGGGGAATTAAATGCACTGGTTGTGTCTTAGCTCAACTTTAGCTTGGGGACTTGTTGTCACTACATGTGTTGTCCTGATGAAAAAACACTCTTCAAACAATGTGATTACGGTGTGGCCTTGCAGTGACTTGTACACATACCGCCTCAGAGTACACCAGTCAAAACGCACTAAATATATATATCAACCACACGCACAGTGATACAGAGTACAGACACCACTTACACACTTACACACACACACACACACCCTGACTCGCACACAAAACATAGAGGGGTTGAAAAGACACCGATTCAAGAACTCACAAAAAGATGCACATACATCTGCAGATACGCACACACAAAGAGCTGTAGGGATGCTTTGATTTAATTTGTTTATGCTGGAGTTCCTGGAAAAGAACGTGCTCAAGGCAGCACATCACTTCTGCATGAGAGGAGATGACTGGAACTGGTCCGCCTCTCTCTTTATTTCTGTCTCTTCTCTTTCGTTTGTATCTTTTGTCACTGTCCATCTAAGACGGGCTTTCACTGAGGACTGCTTCCAACATGAACTGTAGCCTCTGTTTATCTTTCTCCCTTTTATTTTACAACTTTCTAGTCTCTGAACCTCTTGACACATGAGTCACTAAATCTCTAAGGAAATGCAAGGACTAAGAGAGAGACGGGGAGGACAAACACACACACACACACGTCTTAAGCTATACAGATACTGCATGTATAAATAAAAGCAAATTATATATAGGAATTGAGGCCAGATGTCATGGGAATCACCAGCAAACAGTCAGATTCAGCAATGTTACAGCTCCAACACACACAGTTGAGGTCAAAAAAGTGGTCACTGGAGCTTTACAAGGAGCCACCATGACCCGCGAGATTGTGGGTTTGATAAAACCTGTTAAAGCACGACATTATCTAATCTGCTATGAATGGATATACTATACTATATATATGTTCTAATAAACACTGTGTTACCCTACTTGAGTCTTCTAAGAGAAACGCTTTCATCAAACTCGACTCTTTTTCTTTCTTTTTATAGCTGTAACTATTTACCGCTGGATGCTTTTCAAAAGAGGGCATAGTCATATTGCAGATACACAACATTACCATCTGCATTACAAAGTTGACAACACTAACCATTGCTAAATGTTTTGCAAATTGTCCTCCACTGTTGCTCCAAACTTAATTTCTAGTTTTTATTCAACCGGCAAAGCACACTGTGAATTATATTAAGTGCTCTAGACATTTTGGAAATATCGTAACATTCAAACCATCACTTGGGAAGACTTCAAATAACAGAGTAAGTTTATGAAAACACACACACACACACACACACACAGTTTAAGAAAACACACACACACATACACACACACACAGGTGGTCATTAAGCATTTGATCCTCCCTGCTTTCTTTCAACAGAAGCATCGTGTCATCAAGTTGTCTGACAAGCCCTCAGGGCACTGCTTCTCCCTTTCAAAGCTGGACTTATTTTAACAATATGACAGAAATACATGTGACGGATATAGATAGATGAGAGGAAGGGATCTAAAAAAAAAAAGAGAGTGAGAGAGAAAGAGACGAAGAGAGAGAGAGAGAAAGAGAAAAAGAAAGACGCATAGGAAAAAAAAAGTCCAGGTCATTTTAATTTTAATTGAGTGCGTGGGTCTGCTACGCTTCTGATAGTTGATTTATGCAAATTATGTAAATGTATGTAAAATGACTATGCTAATTAGGTAAAGAGAGTAACCTGAGGGAGGAAAATGTTGAGTGAAGAAACTACAGTCCTGGTGTGAATGACCAAATTCATTCCCTTACAGAGAGGGAGCGTCCACTGCTTCTCCCTCATGAAGTGACCACGGAACTTCTAGGAACTTTACTCAATGATTGAAATGCAGATTCGCTACTTTTATTTTTACAAGCTATGAGCAACAAGGCTCAATACACGCACAGATACTCAGTGGGCAGTTAAATCATGAGATCAGAGAGCAAAGAGATCAAGCGAGAAAAAGCAAAAGTGTTAAAACCCTTAGGTGATTGCACTTAATAACTAAATAAACACAATAGTTTCATTACAGTATGTATATTCTTCACTGTGCCTGATCTATATAATAACTTATACTTACAAGATTTGTTCAAAATCAAGCAAATAACCACATGAATGTGTGATAACCTACAAGAAAGACAAAGAAAAATAACTTATTAATGCTAAAAACGTTTGTTAATAAGTTTCAACCCTCCACATTAGCCACTTTGCAGCCGGTTCACTCGATAACCTTTCTGGCTTAGTGTTGGAATCAAAACCCCAAAAAGAAATCAGACCAGGGATGCATGCTACTGGTTTTTTTAGAGCAATTAAATTACAATAATCAGATAATTGCCTTACTCTGGTTATAATAGCATTATTAGTGTGCATGAGAACATACCAAATGAGTGGCTGTGACAAAGAAACAGACAAATGAAGCAAACGTTTGAGCCTCACCTGCGCCCATTCACCTTTTATTTGCTTTTTATGAAGGCATGAAATACAATCACGGTGCTGGAGTCAAAAGAAAGAGGAAAAACCCTGATGCTTTTGTTTTTTGCTGTTTAATGGGCTTAACGTCCACTTTTTCACTGGCAAGACTTCAAACAACTATAACTCGCTTCAACAAGTCTGGGCTCTCATATATCAACACTCACAGTGAGATGAGCAGCAGTGAAGGCCAAAGGAAGAAAGGAAGAAAGGAAGAAAATCAGGGAGAAAGAAAGCGATCAGCTAAGTGAGGAAAAGATGAAACGGCAAGAAATGGTGGACTGCTAAAGTTGGGAGACAGAAGTAAAGACAGCAAGTCTAGCTTTTCAATTCATTGTGACAGCAGACAGTGTTTTCATCCAATCACCCGGATGCACAGAACTCTGAACGTAAGAAGATAAGAAAGGTAAGAAAATGATGAAGAGAGAGATGTGCACGATAATTGAAAAGGATATAAACAAATAATTAACAACCGTCAACATAAACCCAATCAACCTTTTATATGATCTAATATTCCAGGATGTCTCATCCAAATATGGAATTTGTGTCAGCCTAAAAAAAGATGTGTGAATTCCACTACACTCTAACGTGATATGACAATGTGTAGTTAATGAATTGATAATTACTGGTACAAAAAAAGGCCTTTTATTGGAGCCATCATTAGGAATGTCTTACAACAAGTGAGCAGGTGGGACTACCTATTTAATCTAAATGTCCCGATGAACAAAAGTTCCAGGTGAATGTTTCCACATTGTTTTTCATTGTTCATTGCAAAGCTGGTTTGCCACAGCTTTTTGTCCCCCGCCTCACCTAACGACGTCTGTTAATTACAGCCATTTATTAGCCCCAAACAGCCAATTAACAGGCCTTCAGCGCAACAAGCAAACACACTAATCTATACGGAACACATTGAGAGACGACTCCACCAAAGATTATAGAGAAAAATGAAAACCATGGCCACAGATGTGAATAGGTGTCAAAGTTGGGTCTTTGTTTTCTCTTCTCCGGTTTGATGCCATTAATATTCAGTTTGTTCCTCTTCCTGAGGTGTTTGTTTGCATTCTTTTGTCTCACTTTCTCCCCTTCAATGTGTGGAGGCTGTTTTCTTCTCTTTATCTTTCAGTGATTCTCTCCGAATCTGTCCAGGGTGTTTTGAGAGAGCAGTGAGTAATGATGTTGCTCTGTTTTTATCACTCTTACAGCAGTGCTGCGAACGCAACGTGAAATGGACAAAACTGCAGACTGCAGTAAACAAGCTGTTACAATCAAAGCACGGTGCCTAAAGGTTTCTTTTCAATTAAAGGGCAGAGAAATAGGTATTTTCAAATGCCCTAGTGGTTTAGTAAATAGCGTTGGGATTTCCCTGCTGCCTTACACAGTTACAGTACATTTCTCTCTCAAACTCTGACTAATGACATTAATGTCTAGAACCCATGAACCTGGTTTGAATTTTAATCTTGGGAAATGTTTTAATTTGGAAAATGAAATCAAAAACCACATAATACACTTATTGCTAAATGTTATTAATAATATGGAGTATAAAACATGTATAACAATCATAATCAGTCCCTTAAACTCATGACTTCCTCGCTTTCTCTTTCATACCCGAGTGATGTCCAGCAGATATGCCGTTTCGTCATTTTAAGCGGCAGCATGGTTGACTGCAGCTTTATGTTTGTGCCTCAATGTTGTCAATGTACACATAAAGCTGGTGTATTGATTAGACGTCAGCAGCAGATTTATAGTTCTGCAGTGGTGTTATTAGTGGTGTAGCTGAACATTTCTGGCAGGGATGCTTTTTGTTTGTTTGTCTAACATTGTAACTGACATAGAAGTAGCTTATGGCAAATCCTTTGAAACTATTGTCAATAATTACCTAATTAATTTCAGAACAGATGTTCTGTGAGAATGTTTAAGAAGTTAAGGAATGATATTTCTTCCCACCTTCACAAAGCAGCAGCCTCTGCCCTACATACACACATGCAGTGCAATGACATTCATTTGAACCACAAATTAGCCTTCATAGTACAAAATCAATCAAATCACATCAAACATCTGGGAAAGGGCTGAACACATTGATTCAAGGTGCTCAGAATCTAGAGAAAGTTCTACAAACTATTTATGGATAAAAATAAATACTTTATACGAATCTCAAAGATGTCTGGATGAGGCAACTTGGGAATAATACTTTCCACACAAACACATACAAAGAACATAGCAAGGCTAAAAAGCCCAATAAACACACTTGCTGTCACTATTTTTACTGCCTTCATATAAACTCTAAATTCTTCCTTCCTTACACACACAAACACACACAATGCCTGCAGTCAGTTAATGTATCACTTTTCCCCCCTGCTGTGCCCCAGTTTTTGTAACTCAGTTATAATGACAATAAAGCCTTTACAGTCGTGATTCCACATTTGGCCCTATACGCACAGCTCATTTACAGGGCCATGTGTGCAAGTGTGTGTGTGTTTGCCTGTCTTAAAACGTCTCTGTGTCTGTGTCTGTGTAAAGTTACTATTTTCCAAGTCTTGCACTATGTTTACATGAACACAAGAAACCAGAGGTAGGCCCCTTGAGGCAGGAAACAAAAAAACATCTTCCCATACAATGTTTCCGTAAAACTCATGTGTACATGCAGTTGGTCGGTCATTTTTCAGTACACTTAAGTTGTTGTTTTTTTTTAGCTTGAGGGGCTTAAGAAATCAGGTTACAAACTGAAGCAATGGCGCCGGTAGTAGGGGACATTGACACCCTCACTTTACGTCCAAGATAGTCTCTAAAAATCTATATTTTCAGCAGATTTAAACTTCCATTCTTTTTTGGTTTAGCAAGTAAAATAAAGATGTGCAAACTTCACTTCAATAAGCAGCATCACAAACTACGTTTCTAAATAGATCCCCTACTCTAATACATTTGTAACTGGTTCTAAATGTTGGACCGGTTCTTGAAAACCCAATCCTAATGTCGACACACTATATGCAAATATTCACGATGTGACTCTTTTCTGAGCTCCTGGGCGTGCGTGTGCGAGGGCGGGTGTGGTTAATTGGTGATTGCTGACTTAACAGATAGAATGCAGATGTGGTGTGAAAAGTCAGACTGATGTTATTAGCCTCTGGTGGTTTCCCACACAGATAAAGAGATGGATGGGTTAACCAAACTCTTGGGAAGAACGACAGTGCAGGGTTTAACAATGTCAACAATGTCAGAGGCATTGAAGAACGCTTGTCTCTCTAAAAAAGTACACTTTAAGGAATAGAGGAAACAAACGGACCCCTGGCTAACAAACAGACTGGGTTGGTCAGAAGCCAAATTTAGATTACGTTTTTAAAATGCTCAGACTGATTACAAGAAAGATTTAACAACATAACTGAATTGTTCATTTTATAAATAAGTAATAAATAGAACAACAGGACAACACTGTGGAAATAAGCAGCTTTAAAGACACGCTTCTAATGTTTTCCATAAAGCAATATGTGGGGGGGGGGGGGGGAAGCATGTTGTACTATAGTGCCTTTTACCTCAAATGTCTTCAATTGAGGTGACTTGATAATATAATGGAAGATTTCCTTTGGAGAAGTGGAAGATAAAGGCTATGCAACTTCCAAGTAAAATCAATAAGTAAACACACGATTTCAAACAGTCTTAACATGTAATTTACAACGGAAGATAAGCTCTCCACAGCTTGTTAAATGAGAAGCTAAAGTAGCTAACAAAGGAACTGGTGTAGTTAACATGCATCAAGGCAAAGGGAATTAATCCTACAGAGATTGGCCGAGTTAGTCCTCTGTCTTGATAAAGTGCGTGCGATGTGTGATACTGCGAAAACTCAGATTTAAATTGAAGGATGAATTCAATCGGCAATCTTAAAACACGTAACGTTCACGCACTAAATAACTCTTTTCTGTACCTAAATCTCTCCCTCTTGTGTTAGGACTGAACATGGAATGAAGCCGAGAAGAGGTTGAGATGCCTTAACAGCACGGGAGAAAGGAAGGAAGGCAGAAAGAAATACAAGTGTAGCCTGAAATCATGCATCTAAATTTCCATATAGATTGTAATAAGTTTTATTGAATCAGGCTTTTAATATTTGTAATGACAGGCTATGTTCAGCAATCAGACACACACAAACAATTACTAGGGCTGATAAGCCTGCCTACATTAAAAAAAACACAAAAATCATTGTAACAACTCACACACTCAGGGCAAACATATGGATGCTGGACTCACACAGACACAGGATCGTGAAAAAAAGAGACACATTTTGTATAAATCAGCCGTGATGGTGAACGCCATCTGCTACAGAATGGCCTTCATTAAGGATGACCCCCTTGTTAACGGCCCAGATAATCGGGGACTAGCAGGAATTGTTCTTTTAGGCAATCATTTGGGTTAATAATGTTGCGTAAGTAGGTCTAAGTTTCACTTGGACCAGGTTTGCGTTCACAGGCCCAACAGAAAAAAATAAAACAACCCCTTTTTCATCAATGCAAGTAATGGATTACCATAGAAATGCTCTTTATATACATTAGCACAGGACAGGGAAAGCTTTTCAAACTTACTTAGTAGCTTTATGTAAATGTTAAAAATGTATTGAGGTAAGAAAAAACCCCAAAAAGTCTACACTTACTGATAAATGCTCATCAGCTGGATTCAAACAAAGCTAACATTTTCAGGTTGTTTCTAAACAAGTTCTTTTGTACTAAAGTGCCAAAACAACAGACATATGGGTAAATCTCTTCTGGTACCACATATTGTATTATAGCTGAACATTACAGACATTTCCACACCTCAGTCATTACCAGTTGTTCCTACTCCTCCTATTAGCATAAGACGATACCATATGGTAGATTTATTGTAAAGAAGAGAAAGAATCCACTGAGCCAGCCAAGCAGCTGCAGAATATAGATGGTAATACACAGACAAACACACACCTTTCTAAATGAGCCTGGCTGAAGTGGAGGCCTATTGACTGAATCAGGACGCATTCACACCCTTGTCTAGGAAACCATTTAGCAACACAGGCCTTAATACCCCCTCCTTCACTCATTTCTCTGTCCCTTTCTCTCTCCATCCCCACACACACTCCCTCCTACCACCCCTCCATTCAGATGTCAGTCACATAGCATGCTGTTAAAAAAGGTTGCTGAAAACCTATGGTTTCCACTGGCCCACTGGTGGGTGTGTGTGTGTGTACGTGTCTGTATTGATGTGTGTGAATCACACACACAGGCTGATGCCTTTGGCCCAACAAATGGAAGCAATCAACAAGCCATTACGGCACACACTGTGTCACTTTGAGAAGTGAGTGAGAGAGAGAGAGAGAGAGAGAGAGAGAGAGAGAGAGAGAGAGAGAGAGAGAGAGAGCGAGAGCAAGAGCAAGAGCGAGAGCGAGAGAGAGAGAGAGAGAGTAAGAGTAAGAGTAAAAGAGCAGATATTTTCTTGAGATTTATATTATAAATGGAGAAAGGATAATTAAACCAAGCAAGCCAACTGAGCCATTTAGTTTTCTTCGAGATTTTTCCAGCCCATTTCCATTCCCCAATTCATGTCAGTTTCACTAAGTGAACTCATACAACTTTTCTGAGGCTGGCAAAAGAAGATATAGAACAACAATATCCCTTTTCTTTTTGGGCTACACAACCTTGGGAGTATGAAAGGCAGATAGAAAGATTCAGTTGAGTGCTCCCTAATGTTTTCATTAGCAACTTATATTACTGTGACCAAGTTAAATGGCCGTTTATATTGTCAGTGTAAAGTGACACACTAGTTTCCACTTATTAGAAAACACACCAACACGCACAATTGTGAGATTAAAGATTGAATCACCACATAACATATTTATTGAAGGTCGAAGGATCTTGGGTTTGAACGGGAGCGTCTGCCACTGACCAGAAAATCAACTCTGTTCAGGTGGTTTTGTTTTCTTAAGGTTCAGCATTTGTTGTGTCGTCACAAATAGTTGCTCATCAATTAAGAAAACTTGGCACCTTTTTGGAAACTTTCGCTTCCATGGTTGTGGAGAGGGATGTAGCTGTATAAAATGAACAGGCAGCATTTTAAACCAAATCTTATCACGGTCCACACTTCAGCCTCTCACATTAGACTGAGGAGATTTTGCAATGTTGTGGCATATACAGAGGCGGTTAAGTAGATCAATTCCTTATGGTTTTTTCTTTAAAGCCTAAAGCATTATGTTGCTGCTAAATGTGCCAGCTTCTACACCAGCATCCAAATACACTACAAAGCAGCAGTAGGAGTCAGATTATCTGGGTTGTGGCTGCACATTATACAAGCCCATGATATATATATATATATATATATATATATATATATATATATTACTGATATATCTAACTGTGCTGACTGTTAATCTGAACAAAGTAAAGCATATGAGCAACTTTAAGGCTGGGCATTATCAAAACACATTTAAAACAAAAATGAACACACAAAAACAGCACACCAGCTCAGTGAAAGGATGTTACAGGTCGTCATGCTTGGCAGAGTTGTATGCTGTCTGTGTGTTCTGCATGTCTTTAGAGCAAATACAATGTAGCTGTAATGTGGTGTTGCATACATTAGAAAAAACAAAAGAACCTGGGAATATTTCAAAGCCAAATGTTTGTACTTTTGTGGGACCATACATGTGCAAGTCCTTGTTGTGTAACCTCGACAGATTGAGAGCATGGCTATAGTGCTCCACTGGACAGCAGCCAAAGAAAACGGTGTCTTTCGCAAGCAGCATTGCAATATGGTTGGAATATCAGTTCTCACACACACACACACACACACACACACACACACACACACTCTTTTGTCTTTATATAAACTTGGTCATAGAAATGTCGTGCCAATATTAATCGGACACTCATCACGCTGCGGACCTGCTTTTGATTTAAATACTGGAGAAAAGAATGCCTAGATATCCCAGAAAAGGAATAGTTGTGTACTAATTGTATAACTAACAGAAACACTTAAGGCTTAAGAGTAAAAAACAGATGGCTGTTATTTCCAAAGTGCTGGCGAAAGAAGTTGCACCGGAATGCAAGTGTGTTTTGGACTTGAGCAATCGGCTCTCCATTTTCAAACAAACCATGTCTGTTCTGCATCCACTTTTGTTTTTTTTTAAAGATTTCATTTAGATGTCCTAATATGTGCACCATATACACTTCCCACATGAACAAAACAAAGACCCACAATCCTAATGACAAAGCAAAACACGACGGGAAAACAAAAGATAAAATGAAAACACACATTTACCCCACGTATAAAACAAACAAGCTCAACCTCTCCATCTTCATATCTGGTCAACTTAAATGAAGACAAACAAACACAAATTAAACCGAATCTTCAAAAGATGTTCAAGTACACCAATCTTTTTTCAATGATTGAAACAGCAACAATACAAACAGGTTCTTTAGAGTCTGGCCACTTTGTCATCGTGTCCCAGGTGGCTTCATGGTCTGCACATCTTTCATTCTAAAAAGAAACATACAGAAAAAACGACACCCCCCCCCTCACAAAAACAAACAAACCTTGAACTATTTAGGCACTCATCGCAAAACATACTTTTTGTCTTTTCCATTTTTGTAGTACTGTAGGAGAATATGTGGACGTCCAGTGTTTGATTATCCGGCACCTCAGTTGTTTCCCCGACTCTGGGTGTGACACCACTCTGTACAACATCAGGAGGACACGTCCCCTACTGACCCAGAAGGTGACGCAGGTTCTGGTCCAGGCTCTTGTCATCTCACGCCTTGACTACTGCAACTCCCTCCTTGCTGAACTACCTACATGCGTCATCCGACCTCTACAGCTCATACAGAATGCAGCAGCCCGATTGATCTTTAACCTACACGAGTTCTCCCACACTACACCGCTCCTCCGCTCCCTTCACTGGTTACCAGTGGCTGCCCGACTCTGCTTCAAGACACTGGTGCTGGCCTACCGTGCTGTTAATGGATCAGCCCCTTCCTACATCCAGGCCATGGTCAAAACATGCACCCCAGCTCGTTCCCTTAGCTCTACATTGGTAAAATGAGGCCAGATTATATAATTCTAGATGTGGTACATTAAATCCCCTTCTAACTTTGGAAAACGTAAAACTCATCCTTTTATTTCTATAGTTTTCCCTCAACATTAAGTCTGTTATGATATAATATTATTGTCCAGGTGGAGTAATCAGTACTGTAGAACAAAGAATCATCATTTTAAACAGATTAATTCTTCCTGTAAGGTTTATGGTCAGATGTCATATTATTGAGTAACACAATTCTTCCTCTATATATCTGTTGCCTATTGTCACTTATAGCACATCTGTCATCTGATGTCAATGTGTGCTTATTCTCTCAGTATGCTATTTACAAAGCAAGAGCATGAGCAGCTACTCAGTGACTACTGAAAGATACAATGTAGACGCCAGCTGGAAGACACAACAGAATATGTGTTTAAATGTCCTTTCAGGGAGAATGTGACATATAATATCCGAGTCTTCATATCGGAAGGTACTGAGAGCGATACAGTAAAGCCATGTGGTGAGATAGTGACAGCGAGAGAAATGCCTTTGAGAACACATCTGATACAGCATATTTTTTTCCCAGAATGCATCCTAAATCACCATTCAAAACAACCACAATGTTAACATTTTCATGGATTGCTGAGTCCAGCATGATTGTCAACATAGAGGTAGTAGTTGCAGTTATCAGCATAAAGATAATGGCAACAAAAGGCATCTGTCTTGTATGGTAGCAACAAAAGAGCTCAACTAACAGTACGTAAGACTTTAAATACCTTTCTAAGAGGCACGCTGAATCTTAAGACAAACAAAGCAGAAGAATGGCTTTCACAGAATAGACCCAAAGAGACAGCTGGGTGGAAAGACAAGTTAAGAGAGCAAAGCAAGATAATAAATCACCATAACCAATATTTCCATCATCTTTTCCTCCTTCCACTCCTTGCTTCCCCTGCACTAAATAGTCCCTTAATTAACAGAAGGAGAAAAAAAAAGTGTGGCAAGCAAATGTCAAGTTCGGCAAAGATGGAGGTTAGCTTTTCATAACAACGCAAAACAGGGGCTTAAAAAAAACCTCTACAAAATAAAAGTAATTAAAATTGTCAAAGCAAGCTGAATACTAATTGTTCAGTTTAGCAAAGAGTGGAAAAAAGTGATCTGTTGGGAAGAGAGAGAATTGTTAGACTAATTAACAAAATTATTTTTTTCTTCAAATGATAAATAATTATGTCAACTTATATGAGGCAAACTGGGATTTTAGAATAACTGAAGGGGGAAAGTTTATTGAGTGTAATTAAGTGTTTTATTTTCTGCAAATGCTGTCTTTCTCTTGTTAGTCTTTCATTATAAGCCTTTCATTTAGCTACCTCTACCTCCCACTCCATTTCCAACTTGAATCTCTCTCTCTCTCTCTCTCTCTCTCTCTCTCTCTCTCTCTCTCTCTCTCTCTCTCTCTCTCTCTCTCTCTCTCTCTCTCTCTCTGTCTGTGTTGGTGGGCAGGTGCAACGGGTCATGTTGACAGCTTGTCCCTCCTCTCTTGCCGCAAGGAAAACTGTCACCCCCGTCATTCAGGCCTATGAACACAGCATGGAGATTGTATGTATGTGTCCGTGTGTGTGCTCTCAGGAGACTATGACAGTGTGGGGGGAGAGGGGCTTTATTAGCTCTGCCAGAAACAGCTGAATGCATGGACACTCACACACACATTAAGTTTGCGGAGAATAACTAAAGCATGATGGGAGTTTCACAACATCAGCCTGAAAGGGCAAAGCCTTAAGGGAGCAAAACTTTAGACCAGATGACAAGGTGATGCAGCAAAGGGAAGGGACAGAAGTCTGTGTGTGTGTGTGTAGTGTGTTCATACACACGTGCACACATATGCACAAGGGAATAAACTGTGGTCACTCTTTACAAACAAAAGCAAGACAAGCATGCCAGCAGCACTGTGTATCATCCCTCTCATTGGATCGCATTGATGAATAAAAACTGGAATAATTATATGTAATGTGAACACAGAGAACAGGCACAGCAGAGGCCTACAGCTCAGAGAAACAAGGCTTTAGACCGCTAAGTTGCCGGTTTAAAATCTCCCAATTAAATCTGGAAGAGACCTCCAGTAACAACTTGAAACTTAGTTGTGATCGAAGGTTGAACATATTGGCTTTCCTGGATGATTCAATATATAAATGAGTCCGAGTGCATGTGAACAAAGACAGAACTGGTAAACAAAAAGTATCTTCACAGCCTTGACGTTGCCGGTCAATTGTTATTCAAGTACACTTTTCAGACATCTGGTTAGTGGTTGATACTGACCAATACAGCACATGTTAATGTTTTCTTACTCAGAAACTCATATCCCAAATCATGCTCTCGAATGGTACAACATGCAACTATTTGAGCCTCAAACTCTGTCTTGTGACCAAAATGGGTAGCAGGTCAGTACATGTCAAAACTATACCAGACTTGTTTTCCACTCATGTGAGACCCTGGCAGCAAAGAAACAAGCAAGAACCTGTATTCCAAAACACAACACAAGGCTTCAACATGGCTCAGTGGGTTACACAGTCAAGGCCTTAGAGAGAGAGAGAGAGAGAGAGAGAGAGAGAGAGAGAGAGAGAGAGAGAGAGAGAGAGAGAGATGTGTGTGTGTGTGTGTGGCCCGTGTGCGTGTGTGTGTGTGTGTCCGGTGCGGGGCATTGGCCCTAGACAAAGTGCTCCGCCAGCTTTCTGCCCACTGGTCTTTTCATTGCTGATGGATGGGCCTTGTTCAGCACCATCTGGCTATAAGATATTTCACATTAATCATCAGGAAAACACACACACACACACACACACACACACACACACACACACACACACACACACACACACACACACACACACTTCTGTCTTTTAAACATACACACCAGATGAGTACAATTGTCTACATGTAAATGAATACACATGAAAACATCTACCGCAGACATAGTTATAACATTGCAAAAGAAAGGCTGTTGGAGAAAAATAAAATAAAAATAGAAAGAAAGAAAGGCAGACAATGAAAACAAAAGAAAAAGAACAAATATTCTGATTGACTGCCCATTTTCATTTGCGTTTTAGCTAGCCATTTTCCACATTTGTGATTCAGAGCTAGCCACGGGAGATTAGGAAACAAGCATGGTACAAAACAACCTAAACAATTAGTTCATTTAAAAACATTGTTTCATTTGGCTGGCAGCCTGGAGCTATGGAACAATAAAGCCTCACTAACCCACCACCCCCACCCTGACTCAGTCTGTATTAATGACCCTTCCATACCTATAGGAGGATGCGTATTAACAATAATGGTTGTAAAGACACCAATTTCTCCCTTCCTTCTAAATCTGTGCGCTGTCTCTCTCCATCTCTCTTTATCTCTCTTTTACCCTTGCACACACACACACACACACACACACACACACACACACACACACACACACACACATGTATTAGTAAACACAATATATCCTTACATAAACCGTAAGCTGAAACGCCAGACACCCAAGGGAATTTAATGTAAAATGAGGGACATGATCAGACTTCATTTATTTCTATCTGACGGCTATATGGGCTTAATACAAGCTGATTTGCCCCAACATTTCCATGGTGTATGGACATGGGCAAGGACAGGCAGAAACGTGGTTGATCTGGGAGGAAGCATGCTTGACATTAGATTTATTATCATTAAATCATATCTCACGGCTATCTGGGTTTGTAATGGAAGGGGATTTATTTGCACAGCTACACAATCTATAGAAGAAGGAATAAGACCTACAGGAACATGGCTGTAAGTTGTGCTGCATGGAAGATTTACAAGAAACTTGCTTGACATGTTAAACATATTTATGTATGGAGGCTATCAGATATGTTATAATAGGACAGGATTACTTTTGACACATTTTATGCACAAAATTAGACATTTTACTCTAGTTGGGATTAAAAACACATGTTAAACAGCAGAATTAAATGTGGCATATCAGAACTATTTTATTACCCACTTAATTAGTATTTTATATTTCAACATAACTGTTTACAAGAATGTCCTTTACAGCGTAGAGAAACAGAATGTAATGTGCCAAATACACATGA
This sequence comes from Cottoperca gobio, assembly GCF_900634415.1. Taxonomy (NCBI): domain Eukaryota; kingdom Metazoa; phylum Chordata; class Actinopteri; order Perciformes; family Bovichtidae; genus Cottoperca; species Cottoperca gobio. The sequence continues at coordinate 15,438,246 of NC_041370.1, read as the reverse complement.
ACAAATATCACCACAAACCAATGTGGACATTTGAAAAAGAATGTCTTTATTAAATAAATGTATTTACGGTTTGTTACGACTACATTTCTAATAATTGTCCTCCATGAGAAGGCATGTCAGAAGGTCTGAGGCTCTGACTGCGGCCATGTTTCATCTTTAGTCTTAACTTTGGAATGGACAAGGGCTTTTTACCCCCGAGGATCTCAAACTTCGCACTGGCTCAGAGTGATTTTAGAGGTATAAGAAGTGGCGAGACGATACAGTGCCTTTAAAGTGGTACTTTTGAGAATAAAACACTTACCCTGTAAAAACTAACATACATATAGGGATGGACTTAGAACAAGTGGGTTTCTGTTGTAGGTGCCTCTCTGTTATTGTCTTTTATGGGTTTTGGAAGTGGTTTGTCATGTGCAACACTTTCAGAGGAGTGCTCTCGCCTTTATCTAAAAACCTGGACTATTTATTGGGCTTGCTAGGACATGAACAATTTGATCATTTATGAATTAGCCTGTTGACAAAAAAAACTAAACAGACAGTGAGCACAACAAAGTGTAAAAGAACAAACTGTTCAGTTTGTGAGATGGCAAAGCTCAGCAAAGCTGGCTCAGTAAAGCGGGGGTTCCCAAACGGTGTGCCAGACAAATCCCGGTGTGCCGTGGGATTTTGAAACAATTAGGCCTATTGCATTTAACTGTACACAAGGTTATGAATGATTTGTAATTTACTTCAGTGTTTCCCCTAGGTTTACTACTCTGGGGGGTGCTGCCTGGGCTGGATGAGGTCCGTGCGTGGCGCAGCTCTTTTAAGTTCTCTCCTTACCTTTCCTCCGCTCTGTCTCTGACTGCAGGTGTGTGCGTTCGAGCGTGTGTGTGTGTGTGGGGGTTTGGAAGTGGAGCTTCCTGAATTTAAGGGGGGGGGGGGGGGGGGGGAGGGACGCGGGGTTCCGTTGGGGGGGAACAAGGACTAAATAAATGTTCACAGAGTGATAACATAACTATGTGTTATAGAGGGTATTTTGCCCAGATATGAACACCTTGAGATTTTGTCTTGGTCTTTGGTGTGCCTTGGCCACACAAAGTTTGGGAACCCGTGCAGTATAGTACACTTTCTTACAGTTGGCTTAGCTATTCCTCCGGGAATCATACTTGAGGAGAAAGCATGTTCACAAATACTAAGTAACTGATTTAGATGCAAACGTGTTAATGTACTCTACAGATATTCTCTGCTAACTTTGATCAATTCACATTCCCTGTTTGTGAGCTTATGCAATCACTTATGTATGTTACATGTGTAATATTATTAGTGTGTGTGTGTGCCTGTTTCAGTGTGTGGGAGGCAAAGATCCATGCCTGCCACAGTGAAAACGTGATCTCTCTCAAATCCTTTTAATTAGTGTATAACATATACCAAACAGCCCCGCAGACACAAACTCCTTCAGAGGTATAAACTCTGTAAAAGAGACTTGACCAAGTGAAAGCTCTGCTAAATAACACAGTGTGACAACTAAAAGGAAGGCTTTAATCACCAACAGCAGCAGCAGGGCCCTCCGTTATATCTCATCATGATAGGAAAGAAATAACTACTGTTCACACTACTCAGACATGGGGCAAAAATATCTCATTGATCATTGTTATTTACACGATCACAGCAAAAAATTAGGTGTGAAATATATATTTGGATGTGTGTAGCTATACAAAAGGACCCATGATAGTCTAATACGTCAAAATATAATTTTTCTTTTTCATGACGGCAGAAAAATGTGGTGACAGCTGTTGTCATGGGCTTGTCACTTTCAGAAGGACATCTTTATATAAGAACTCAGCACACACACACACACACACACACACACACACTTACATTGCTGTCACAAGGGTCTCATCATCTTAAGCATGCCTGAAGAGAGGCATGTTCAGTATGCTGTCAGATGTTAACCTCATCATGTATGAGTCTATACACACACACACACACACACACACACACACACACACACACACACACACACAGTTGAGAAGATTTATCTCTGACTTCAGAATTCAATCTCTCTCTCTCTCTCAAACACACACACACACAATGTAATCAGTAACAAACACTATAAATGACGATGGTGACCTACAACTACTTTTGAAGTCAAGTGGAGGCTTCTGCTCTAAAGGTGAATGAGGCTGAATATTCAGGGCTCTCCACAGTAGAAATCAGCAGAAGAAACAATTAAAGAGCAGCACATTTTAAAAGTGAAACAGGTAGATACAGAAACGTAAAGCAGTGAAGTGATCCGGGAACAAACTGAAGGATGTCTTACCTTGTGGTCATAGGGGTTGTAAGAGTGGAACAATTGAGACAGCTCTTTAGTCCTCTGCTTCTTCTGTAAACAATAAAAAAGATATACAGGACATTCAAAGTTTGAAAACCACTAACTTAATGTTTCTATATTACAGCTAAAAAAACAATGCAAAAAGATGGAGCTTAATTATCCTTTAATTTAGATTTAATTGTATATAGTTAAATAAAAGACCATTCATCTAGATGGGAAAAGATACACCATGATGACCCCCCTGTGTGTAAACCACTCAATTTGAATGTGACTTTCCCTTTGTCTGCATTATTGTCATGGACTTCAAGCCCATTTTTAACATTGACCCGAGTATTTGTTCATTTGGTATCACAGATTCTAAAAAGCATTTCCTCATCCTTTGTCTTGCAGATAGAATAACATGGTATATAGATATAGACACACAGTACAGTTTCACTCATGTTAACTTATTGGGTCACTTAAACAGACCTATAGCTATAGCTGAGAACAATGCCTACAGTAATTCATTAAATCTATAAAATATGGAAGAACAGAGTGGGGGGGGGGGAGATGTATGTGCCCAACAGCTGTGGCAGAAAATATTTTTAGTTTTCTCATTTTATTCCCGCTCAAAGTCTGGCCTTAACCTTGCATGTCCTTAATGTGAAATGAGATGCACAAGCGTGAGACATGACTGTTTGATGTGTGGCAGTGGTTAATGCAATCAGTTACATGAGGCCGATGCAGTTACAAAGAGTGCTAATTAACTTGCTGATTAGGGCATGTCTGGCTAAGGGGGAAGGATATATGTATATGCTACTGTAGCTAAAGGGAGTATGCATTCATTGCTATGCTCTCTTCTCTTCCTTCCCTCTTCTTAGTGCATATAGAGGGCTGGATTCAAAGCCCTTAGGCCAGATCTGTACATACGGAGCAGACAATCTACAAGTCGCTCTGCTATCACACTCAGGCATCATTATAGCATTGGCAGTCAAATGACGCTTGAGGATGCGGAGAAGGAAGAAACATCTTATTATATGGACAAATGTGTGGTCAAGTTGGCAAAGATGGACATAGTTTTTAAAAGTTAGCATGAAATTACATGACAGGCTGTGCTAATGTTCTTGGACGGAAGGAGTGGAAAGGACAATGTACGAAAAGAAGTGCCAAACAAAATGAACAGAGCAGTGGAAAAGAGAAGTGTTTAAAGGTAGCAATTGTACTCTTTGCCCTTGGCCAACTACCACTTCCTCAGTTGTTCTCCGTTTCTAGTAGTGAGGCCCATCCTTTCATCACTGCACCTCTCATCACTCCTCTCTATTCCTTACATCTGTGTATCCCTTCACTTCTTTTTCTTCCCCACTGCCCATTTATACCATCTCTTGCTGCTTCTTCTTCATTCAACAAGGGCTCTTGTGATCCACACAATCTTGTAATCATTGGCCCAGTTCGTCTACCATCCTCTTCTCGTTTTCACCTGATTCCCTCTCGCTCCCTCTGTCAAAAGGCTCTCCAGAATCTCCAAATCCTCTTTTCTCTCGTTTTCTTTGCCTTTCCGCTTATCCCTCAGGGCACTACTCTGTCCCTCCACGTTCTCTCTCTGCCTGGAGCACCTTAGGTGTGAGAATTCCTCTCATCATCGCTCCTTAACACCATTCTCTCTCTTCCTTCCAACCCTTCATAACTCTCACCATCACTCTGTACACAGCGATGCTCAACTGTGCGTGTAACTGTAAGACAGATGTAACCGCAGGAAAGGATTTTTCTGCCCCCAATGAACTCCCAGCAGAATTTATCCAGTCCAGTAGCATACACATGCTTACAAAAACACACACCACAGGCACACATGTGATGTGCTCCCACACTGACTCACAAAAACACATGCTGAAAAAAAGGACAAATGTGTCCAAACATGGCAAATACAAGGTAATTTGAATGCCAATGTGAAAACAGAAGGAACTGAAAGAGAAAAGCAAAAGGAGACAGACAACAAAAATGATTAAAGAAAAAATACAAAATGGTAAGAGAAATAATTTATTATCTCCAACCATAAAAGGAATGAATGAAGGGGGGGGGGGGGGGGGGGGCCTCATCTCATTACTTGTAAGTCTAGTGTCTTGCCATTTTAAAGTGATGTTGCCACTTACATGGCAGGTTAGGAGGTGGACATTTGTGTTTTGTATTTGTCTTAGGGGAAGTGAATGAAATGTTCTCATTAACCCACATCAACACCAAGTTGTAGCTGAGGAATTAATCAGTAGCCACTAACAAACGCCTGCACGAGGGAAGCTGAGATGTGTACTTTTAATGTCTGCAATGCATTTGCCTTTATTTCTTCTTGTTAACCTGAATCACTGTACTGTCGTTTAAAATATACAAATTTTATGTCGCCTCTCAGTGAGTCAGTGTTACCTTTGCTATTCTATTGTGTTTTTCATTTTAAGAGCTTTATTAGTGTGCTGCACAATAAAGTCTTTACACAGGTATGTGTGTGTGAGCGTGCATGCATGTGGTTCATCAACCAGAGAAGTTAATCTAGCATGCCATCGAGGTTGTGTTGGTGACATCCCAGCAATGCAAAGCCACTGTGTGTGTTTGTGTGCGTTTGTGTGCGTCTGTGGACCTGTCACCGTGGTGATGATGAACGATGGTTGTTACCATTACGTCCATCTGTTGTTGCCACCAGAGACGGATGCTGTGTCTAACGGGAAGTGACATTACATGGATGTATACACTTGTATTCATACACAGACTCCAAGCATTTGCAGGAGCGATGTAGACAGGAGCACACACTCTGCTGCCAATAACACGCATTAACTTACAGCTTCAGAAAAACACTGCTGTTCAATATAAAACTTTTTAAAAATATCTGCACAATGCTGTGAAGCTATGAGACAAGACGTGCAATTCTTCAGTACAATAACCGTGACTTAGCTATGATTCCTTGATAGTTAATGAGACTACCTGAATAGATACAATATTAAGAAAATAGTTGTCTTCTGAATTGCAAATTCCTAAAAGTAATATTTTAGTCAGAATCACCAGCAACTAAATACTGTGTGTGTGTGTGTGTGTGTGTGTGTGTGTGTGTGTGTGTGTGTGTGTGTGTGTGTGTGTGTGTGTGTGTGTGTGTGTGTGTGTGTGTATAAGAGTACAAGTACATGCATGTCAGTATGCCCGGATGGGAATGTGTTGTGGGGCAAGGTAACAGTGATCTTGCCTTAGCCTGCACAGTATGAGCTTGTGGCTCACCAGTATGTGCCCATTTGCCTTTCCCTAATGACGGACAGATGTTAGTGCTATAGAGCCTACACCCACGGCATGTATGTGTGTTATATTACTCCAAATAAAACCTAAGGCCTAGTGTGTGGTTGTGTCTGTCTGCAAAGGATTAACACTTCCTAAAGCATCACAACGAGAGTGGTCACCTAGACCTTTCTCTCTACAGAGGACACTAGACATGAACATGTTCCAGCTATGTTGACATGTGTCAGATCTGCTGCATGTTCTGTTAAGGTGTACACAAGGCATGCACTGCTATTGTTCATGCAGATAATGTCTATTGAGCCAGTATCTGATAGAGCAACGTTATATTATCGTAAGATTATTTCTGGATTCTTAAGTAATCTTTATTTCCATGTCAACTTTGTAAAATCATCATTATTAACATTAAAACAAAACAAATATATCTAATGTACTCGAAGGTGCAGCGAGGTCTTTAAATGTGAAAGCAAGTACATATCCATTCTGGACATTCTAAATATGCTATAAGTGTTTGCCTTTAAGTTTAAAACAGATCTTTTAAATTTCCATTTAAAAACATAAAAAAACAAAAACTGTATTCATGCTTTTTTTCTCCACCAGTAACTTTCTGGAGGACCAACTAAATTCCCCCGTAGGGATCAGTAAAGTTCCTCTTTTATACAATCTACACTCACTTACTTTGTGATAATTATACCTACTGTATTTCTTTATTGTCTGTCTCCCCAGCAAGTTCAATCTCTAGAGTGAACACCATACTGGTGACCTAGTCAGGCATTTTAATGCGGCAAGCAAAAACTGTGATCATTAAAATGCAATGTGTTATTCCTTCCTATATTAGTGAACTAGGTCTTCATTAATCAAGTGCAGACCTACCTGGCCCGGGACAGCAACTTAACCATTAACTCAACCTTAATACCTGTTCGACTGCCTTTAGTCAAGTGTTATTATCTCCCCTGATATTCGCGTGAGAGAATAAGTATCTGCATTTGAGACAGAGAGGGGAGAAAGCATGCTGTTGTGTGTGTCCGTGTGTGTGTGTGTGTGTGTGTGTGTGTGTGTGTGTGTGTGTGTGTGTGTGTGTGTGTGTGTCTTTGCAAGTGTTTGCCTGTGTGTCCAGGTTTAGATAAATTATAGTTAATCTAGGAGATGGAGCTACTAGTGGCTGGCCAGCTGTTTCACTTTGACAGCTGCCACACTGGTGCCTTGTGGGTAATGGAGTTCTTAACCAATTACAACCTGGGGAAATTAAAAACACTGTCCCACTAGAATAGCTAATCTCCATCTCTATCACCTTTTTCTCTCCCTTTCGCTCCAGCAGCTGCTCATTCTCAACTCCTCCTTGCATACAAATGGACATCCAACACACACACACACACACAGACGTACACGCACCCTCCACTCAGCAAGTCCATTTATCAAGGCTAAGTTCTAGTCACCTGGGGATGATTATGGAGATCCAAGCTAATAGCGTTCACATCCCTTTATTCTCAACATGCTCCCTTCTCTCCCTCCATCCCTGTGGTCTCCTTTTTTTCCATCTGGCTCTGCTCTCCGCTCCATCCTGCATTCTGTCATTTATCATCTATTACAATAGGTAATAAGTTAGATCTACAGCTACCTCAAAACACCTGAACCACACCACAGCTGGACCCTCTGCAGCTCTATGGGGTTTCTTTGCTTCACTCAATGAGACAAATCCATCTCTGTGTTTTTCTATTCACATGTGTGTTTCTGGCATGGCTATAAATCAGACGGCTAAAGAAAAAAATTTATATTTTCATCGTCAAAATTATTTGATCAAATATTAGTAGTAATAAAGTAGCTTTTTAGGAAGAGAGTGTTGTCGCTACTTCACCATCTAGGTGCTCAAGAAACAAGGGACCAAATGTAGAAAACCAACTTGTCAACACTAACTCACTCAGAACAGTCTTTTCTTTACTCTCACTTTTACATAACGAGTACTTATTTGGCCAACCTCAGTTTCTATATCTCAGACAATTCTCTGTTCAAAACAATATATTAATAATGCAATTAAACAATGAAATGGTACAACTAGTATAATTTTCTAGTAAAAACTAGTAAAACAAGTAACATTTCCCAGGATATCCAAGGCATGTGTGGACCTTTCTCATACTAAACTCCTTCAATGCCAATTATCTATTCCAGCCTATTATGCTGAACACACGCGCTTACATGATTTAATACTTGTGACCGTATTCTGGAAAATGTGGTGTATTGTTCAATTAACCAGCTCATCATACAGAATGTCCACTGCTGTCTAAACACTAGATGGACTGTGGACATGCCGTACCACCTCCTACCAAAGGCCCACCTCTCTGTTCCAATGGAGAGGTGACCTACACCTGCGTTTATGTCCAAAACAACATTACACCCATTTGTCCAAGAAGGTACAGTAAATTGAAGAACACTAATTCACTGAAATCAGTGTGTTGGTACAACATTGGTACCTCCCATTAATCGTGAGGCCAATAGTGTAAAAGCCAAACTGCGTCTGCGTCCCATACTGATAAGAAAGGGTAAATATCTGCACTTGCTTTTAAAAGGGCAGTGTGCTACAGTTGTAAGGTTGATGTAAACCATAGACAAAGACCATCAGCTTCACCTTCCTCAACCACATCAGCTGTTACATTTAGTAGTTGAGTACTCATTGGGGCCAATTACATTTGCAAGGGGGCTGGTTCTCCTCCAGGTCCAACAATGGCCATGTCCCTTATAGCTGTTCTCATTCTTCTTCTTTTTTCTGCTTTTCTTAATTTCCTCCCTTCTTCCTTACCTTCTCTATTAGACCTCCTTCTGTCTCTGCTTCCTACTCCATCTAGTTCTCCATCCATCCCTCCTGTGGCTATTCAACACAGTTGTGTTCCAGACAAACCATCTGGTGCACTATATTAATGACTGACCCTACATGGCCTAGACGTCGCCTCGCTGCCACCACTCGCTGCATGTGTGTATCTGTCTGTAGGGCTGTGTGTGTATGTGTGTAAGAACAGGTGCATGCTGACTGATGATGTGATGTTGTGAGCAGCTTTAACCACCGCAGTAGGTGTACTGGTTACAGGGACCCTAACATATTATTCTGACTCTCTCTCTGTCTGTCTCTCTCACCTTTTACTATTCTGTCAAGCACAAATACAATTCACTAACATTTTGACATTTAGATGGCCAATGAGCATGGTTATTAGAATGCAGGATGACAAGACGATGTCTTGGCAGTTTTAAAAAAGCTACTGATGCAATCCACCCGTTTTTTGTTGCCTGTGTATTTCAGACAATTTAATCTGAGATTTAGCACAAACCTTACCGTCAATGAATAAACAATAAAATTACCTATTCAAATTATTTCATATGAACAAAAAGGCTGATTTGGCAAGAAACAGGAACCCTCAATATGCTACATTCTGGCAATCAAAGAGCTGCGTGTGGAATGAAGTCTTAGATAGATGTGTGCTGACATCCAACCGCTGACAATAAAAGTCGGATGAAACAGTTGGAGGACAAAGAAAGGAGACGAGAAAAACATAAGAAGAAGAGAAGCAGTGATGTGGTTGTCTGGGGATTGATCCCTCTAAGACACACTCAGCTTCTCCTCAGAGAATGAAGAGATAGGATGGACGAGGGAAAAAGAGAATGACTTATGAAGATGCTCCACTTGAAAGAGATGTGTCAACACTTTGATGGTAAAGAGTGAGAGAGTGCAAATGCAAGAAGAGATTGTATAAGGTATAGCATAATGTAGCAGATACAAAACTAAAGAGAAACAGTCAAAGAAAGAAAGTTCAAGATCAAGCTTGTTGGTTAAGATTCATTAATGTGAGAACTGTTGCATACAAATGTTTTCCAACATCTTTGAGTATGGAATGCTCATATTTAGATAGCATTACACAATAGTGCAACATGATCAAATGTGAATTTAGGTTATGATCCAAGTAAGCAACTATAAATGGGCTGACTTTGACTAGATTGGATTATAAGTACACAACAAGCAGTACTCTTTAGCTGTTGATTTACATTTTACATTTATGTTAGATGACCGCCGCGATGCCAAAAAATGATGTAGCTGAGAAACCTATGAGACAAAAGGTCATGAAAACGCTGGAGCTGCTGATGGTGATGTGTTCAATCTGTGCTTCTCTCTTGCTTACACTTTCTCTTACACACACCCTTCCTAACAAATATGGCTTCATTAGCTAATTGGATCATTTGGCAACAGGTTTAGAGAGCGAGAGTATCTGTTAGGAGCCGTGTGGTTATAGAGAGAACACTAAGAGGTATACCGGAAGCAGCAGCCACCATGAGACAATGTGTTGTATACACATATGTGTTGTATACACATATATGTGTTGTATACACATATATGTGTTGTATACACATATATGTGTTAGATATTGGCTCCATGAAACCTCTGTCTTGTGTTGATATTACTAATGAGTTCTTGTAATATCTTATTGTGCTGTTTCTTCACCACAAAGTTACATTCTTAATAGGAAAAGTTTCCCCTCTCTCTGTGGCTATTCTGCTAATAATTGATTTAAGGAAATATTGCAGTATTAAGATTCCTCTTTTTTGGTGCAAATGTGGACGTTCTGGTCGCAGTTAACTTCCAGCAGCAAATATTTAACTTTAATTGAGGCTTTACCATTTAACATTAACACTGTTTGCTTTCATGCTGTATGTGTGTGTGTCCATCTGTCTGAAAGGGACATCGTAACTCTCACGCACTCCCCCCACACACACACACACACACACACACACACGTCTTTCAGTATTAGCAATATTAAAATTTATACTGCAGCTTTGACAGATCTAGAACATGCTTTTACATTTCCATATAACAGGAGGCTGGCCAGTGTATCCACAATAAACACACACGCACATGTACACTTAGAGTACAGTGAATGAATGCATTCAAATAAGGCACAGTAATAATAATATGTGCGTCTTTATATATATTATCTATAATAATCATAATTTCTGTCTTTGTGCGTAGGCACAGATTTAGTCGTGGCTCCTGCTGCATAGCGGCTTTTAGTATGTGGGATAGGAAAGTGCTGAACAACATCGAGTCTACATTTATTTCCTTTCAACACAGGGAGCAGTTTTTCGCGTTTTGTTCCAGAGTCACGACTCAGCCATGGTTCAAACTCCTTCTCCCGCAACTTGCATTTTCCAATTAGTGAGGTAGTTTAACACCCAGGCGTACAGCGACCTTTGCGCAACATTGTCAGTAAGTCAGTGAGTAACTCGCTGACAGTTGTCCTTTTCAGATGACATCAATTCCAGCACGATTCCATAAATAAACTACACAGAATCCAACAACGCGCCTCCACAATAATACATGATTTATTATACGCTAAGGTTCATAGTTGTCGCTAAATTGATTTATCAACTTTTAATACTAATTAACCCTTAAAGACAGCCCAGTATAGTTTAAGATAACATTTAGTAAATCATACATTTTTTAAATATGTTGGTTGGTTTTACAGCTGATATCTCTAACTTAAAAAAAAAGAAACGCACAAAAGACACAAACTTCTGTATCAGACATGAAAAATACGCATCATCTTACTGAAGCAAGCATGAAACCAGAAGAAAGAGCCAGAAGTTTCTGTGGATAGTGTAAATATATATATATACCGTTTCTCTTTGTTGTAAGTCAGATCATGTTTTCTGCTTTGCGGCAAATAACATTTTGTGACATCACAAATCTCAATTAACAATCCTACAACAGAGGTGTTAAAGTGTTAAAGGCCTTGTTCTGGCAAACATACAGATTTTTGTAAAATGTGTGTAAATGTGGCCACTTCATAACAGTGAGCAGCTAAATTTAGCCCAAATCCGATATGTCAAATGATTAGTAGTAACAGAGTCTCCGTCTCCTCGTCCACACTCACCATATGCGCTGGTACTTGCTCCATCTTGGCGGCAGGTGTACCGGGCCTGGGGTAAAACTGATTGATGAAGAGACTGGGGAATCGGTAGAGTTTCACCAAGTCTACCGTCTCTTGGAAGTCTTCCTCCGTCTCACCAGGAAAACCGCAGATTAAATCTGTAGCAATAGTTACACCTGGGACCCTAAAAGAGAGACAGACAGTCTTGTATCAAGCCATATATCAAAGCTTTTTTACATTTCTGGCAGTAAAACCATCTTCTTTTCTTTTTTTAAACTAGATAAAACTTTGAACATCAAAATAGCGAAGTGATCCTTTGAATGATCAGGATAAAGATAACATTAAAAACAATAATACCATTGGCAAACTATATCATTTGGTTGAGCACCAAAGAATATCTGTTAGGGCCAAAAGCTCATAGTATTGTTGTGTAACTAGCCCCACATAACATATTTTGACAATCAGGAAGCATCAACATAATTTATTTGATCTTAACATCTAATTACTCGATTAATTACTTAAAATGACTCTGAAGTTTGCGATTCACAGACATTTTCTCACTGTTGATGGGCGCCTTTGAAACACTATGTGAATCCCCATAGCATTAGAAAGGCTAAAGCTTTTCCCTATGGACACATTTAGCCAATCAGACCTTGGTTAGCAACCTCAGCCACCAATCACTAGCTATTGATTATTGACCCGCTGGCTCATTGTATTAATTGTAGCCAGTAGAGTGTGAGAATAGATGCATCGATTGGTTCTATGTATTGTGCTTGTTATGACAGCAGCATATTGACGGCTTGTGAAACAACTCCAAAGATAAGTTATTGTTTTCTGTCAGAAGACCGTGCGTCTCTAGAGTGCATACTTGTGTTGTGCTGTTTTCGTTTGATCCCAAAATTAATTTAACATGCCTGTTTTTTGAGGAAGCAGTTATTTGCAATAATGGCCTTTTTTTCTCCTAAAAGTCAGACTGGGAATGGTATTCAATACAGAAATTATTGGAAATTATTCTCAATACAAGCAAGCCAAGCCATTGATTACATGCCTTTTATCAAACACCAAGATGGAGTGGAATAAGAGCGACACTGGAGCCTCTTAATGTAATGTGTTATATGGCAAGTAGCCTGCTACAAGAAGCCATGATGTCATTAGTAACAGACAACTGCACAGATTTCCTTTGAAAAGTCTTTGGATGGAATGGAAGAGGACGACCATAGTGACTAAGCAAACTATCAATCACCTGTAATTTTGGCGTGCTTCTTTCTGTTCACTCTTACACTAATCTTTATTCATGCCACTCATTCTCTTTTCCTTTCCTCACTCATTTTAAACAAGCGTCTCTCCTCTCATGTTGTAATTCCTTAACTGTATATGCTCCCTGCTCCTACAAATATGGATCTGGCTGCAGAAGTGCTCACACAAAACAAAGACAGCAATGAAATAAAAAGTACAAATATGAAGAATGATTTATCTCCTGTTGTAAATCCATTAGACAAGACAGTAAGGCAAGAAACAAACACACGCATAGGGATAAGCGACAGAGCGACAAAGAGAAAGACAGCTCAACAACGACATTGAGAAGAGTGTAAAATTAATCGACAACATGATGCATCTTTAATTACATTAACTTCCTGCATCTGCAACCCCATGATAACCTCTGACCTATTGATGAGTTCCAATTGGCTTATGGTCATTAATATTAACCAATGGCCTGCAGGTTTAGGAATCCTTGACCTCTAAGATCTGCCTGACAACTACCCTATGGAAAAGTAAAACCAAATAAATGAAAAACAAAAATCTGAGCATGGAATAGTCAAATGGATGAATAAATGAATAATTTGCCATTTGTGATTAATATTTTACTTCTTGGATCCCCTCAAGCAGTGGTTCCAAAGCCCCTGAGTATTTAACACAAAATCCACAGTTTTAATCCTTTACTTTGTTAGGTAAACAAAGCACTATGTGCAGCCTGTAGGCTTTTAACAATTATTAATCAAGTAAAATAGCCTGAAAACGGAAAGATATAGTTAATTTTCTGATGCCAAGGTTCCCTGCTGTGTCGATGTGTTCCCACATTATGGTCAACAGTACGTAACATTTTGTAGGCCACACTTAATAAAATATGCGCAGCCTATCGGATCTAATCACAGAAAACATTCTTCTCCTGCAGGGATGAAAGAAACGTTGTATTACACTCACATTATTTATTGCCCGTCACAGGAGTATAAAATATATAAAATATACTCCCTAGCTATTTCATTAACGACCGTAGGAGGGAAAGTAAATAAAATTAGCAATGCAAACAAACAAGCACTTTTTTTTCTAGCCTCAATAGATAAACAAAGAATCTGTTGCATCTCTCCGGGGCTTGCATATCCAATTTTCCCTTTGGTGATAGTAGTGGTGAGGGGGTATACTCTAGGTAGCCACTGTGTACTTTCCATTCTCGAGGAAGTACTGAGAAAATGTACACCATTGCTGTAAAAAATGTACTATTCAGGCCAGGGGTGCAAAGTAACACATGGAGACAGAATACTAAGAGAAAGAGCAGGGAGAGAGGCTGGTGTGAATAGACTTTTGTGGATTTTCCTAAGGTGGAGGCTGAGAGGGGGGGAAAAACATGCGCGCACACACTGTCATTTTGACACCTCTGTCTCTCCCAGATCTAAGGGTGATGGAGGTGTGATGTGTGATACTAATGAACAAGAACCACTCTCCTTGTTAAAATGAGAGAGGAGATGTGTATCTTGTTATTGTCCTCCTTTCAAAAACAGAGTGTGTGAGAAACGGAGAGGCAAAGACAGAGAAACAAAAGGAGAAAGAGACGGGGTGGGGAACCTCCGGCCTCCGGGCCGTATACGGCCCGAGAGACCATTTGATCCGGCCCTCGAGGTAATTCTTAAAACACACGCAATAAAAATCCACTAGCAAAAAAAAATAGACGGCAAAATTTTAAACGGGCGACTGACTGTTTTTCCTTGCTAAGGTCAGGGTCATTGAACACAACACGAGCGTGTCATCACGTGGTCACGTCATGTCAAAAAACTTCAATATTAAACGAGACGGTCGTTGACATCAGTGAACGCAGCGTGGCGAGTGTAAAACAGAGAAAGCTGGATGCGGAATGTCGCACTTTCCAGGAGAAATGGACGAACGATGATTTCTTTGTGGAAGTAAAAGGCCAGTGTGTCTAGTTTGTGCGGACGTATTTGTAGTGATTAAAAATGGCGAAACATGGCGAACTGCACGAGATAAAGTTAACGCTCTTCGGCGGAGTTTGGCCCAACAAGCAGCTCTCTGCAGAGCGTAACATACAAACATGGAAAGATAGAGAGGTAGACCACCACACCAAGAACAGACTATTCCACCACTGCCATTTACAATACTCACTCTTTATAATTTGTGCAATTATCACTGCCATGTGCAATATTCACTTTATTTTCTATCAACCACTTGGTGGTACTTATATTATTTTTGATTCTATTTAATTATTGTGTACTGCCTTTTTACTTCACATGTTATTTTGCTGTGACAAGATAAATGTCCCCGTTGTTGGACTAATAAAGGATTGCTGGTTTCTGATAAAACGGAAAGATGCATGGATAAAAAAGTTGCTTTTTTGCATTTAGCATAAAAGAAAAGTGAAATGAATGGGCTGCGTCTTAAACATTTTTTGCAGAGGTTATGAGTTCAATAATTAGTACGGCCCTCGAAGGATGTTGTAAAAAAATTTTTTATTTTATGGATGGATCAAAATCTTTCAAATGAGATATTATCTGGTATGTCAGGCCCGGAGAAAGAGTTAACAACAATTAGTATTGGTTAGAGAATTATATCACGAGACTTTTAGTATTTTGTATCCAAAAACGCTGTAGGATGCAGAGAACATCTTACATCACTTAGAGTATAGTAGGAAGTAATGCTTGTACTGAGGTTGGAAAAGTAAAAATAAAAAGAGAGGGACATTACAGTTTATCAAGTAAAAAGTACAAAACATTATTATAAGACACTGTGGTAAAAAGATATGGATAGGAAAATGTGGCTCAACAGTTCATACCAGGCAGCAGTTAAATGAAGAATATAAATTACATTTCCGTTTGTTCATCATCTTTATTGCCTCTCGAAATGGCATCTTGTATGTATCCTAAAAGTCTGTTTATAGAAGCTACATTTAATTAGTTCTCTGTTTAACAATGTCTGAGACTATGAATGATCTGTTTTAATGGAAAGTAAACTAATATCCTGGGAATATGTTAAGTACACGCCTGTATGATGAGAGAAAGAAGGAGGATGGACCAATTTTTATCAACAGCTAGCAGTCAATCACTGACCTCATGAGTAATTCTGCACTTCCCGTATCTACTTCCGAATAAAAAGACAATACAGCCCCAGAAGCCCCTAAAATAAAAGAGATAATAGTGCAGGAAAATGTGTTTGTTCCTCTCATTTCTCCTCCTGCCCCATGAAGGCAAAGAGAGCACATCCCTGAAGACAGTAGCCTCCATTAGCCGAAATGTGCTTCCAGTCAGAGTTGGCATTTAAACAAGAAGAATGTGTTCATAGGAGACTAAAGTATTTTAATTAAAACTCAAGATAATCACACAGTCAGTCCCCCCATCTGCCTCAATGGATTGAATTAAGCTTCATAAAACAAGCAATTGTCTTCAGCACAATTATTATCAACTCTTTGTTTGCTGAGGCCCCTCATACGTGCATACATGTGTGTGTGAGTTTCCATATACATACAGCATCATCTTCATCATATATTCAAAATATGTGCATGTGTATGCAAGCGTGTTTGCACAACAGATGTCTGTGAGCGGCACCCGTGATAAGATGAAGGCGAGACCGTTGGGACAGAAGATGCCTGAAAAACGACAGCAAGGAATAAAAAAGATGAGTGTGGCATGGAGGTGTAGAGAGGAAGGCGATGGGTGGATGGATGGAAGGAGGAGAGTGGAAGAAAGACAATCTGGGAAGGTAAATATTTACCTATTCATCTGTCGGAAAGAGACCATGCAACCCATCTGTGCTGCAGTGTGTGTGTTCTCTGAAATGATAATGTGCGGCACCGCTGTAGCGTAGGAGTCGGACAGTGAAGGGAGAGAGAGACGTGGCGATGAGGAGAAAGGGAAAGAGATGTGCTGTGGGGAACTTTGTTGTCAAATGTAAAAACTTTGGAAAGTTGCTGTCTTCAGGAAACTCAACTCATAAATAAAATCACATTAACAAGTAATATGACGGCTTTAGAGCAGCAGCTGCGGTGAGAGTGAAAACTAATTCTACAAGGACTGACGTTTGAAGATTACAGAACCACAACATATTGTGTGAAAATTACGTTCAAGTCAGATATAATCAATGCTCATGTTGGGATGCGCAGTGGGGTTTTCACCATGGTTGTTAAGATCTCAAAGGAGCCTCTCCAATAATAACATTCACGGTCATCTCCAAATATCACAAAAGGTTTAAACAAGTTTTTGACTGTCACTTTAAGACTGTCTACCAACAGTACTTTAATGTTACTACCAATATGCCTATCAGTTTATTGTTAAACCAAAATGAGAACCTCTCAAATAACTACTTCACAGTTACTTTGACAGACCATTTCTTGTAACATAGTTGGAACAAAACGCAGTTTTTAATGATCAAAACGATTCCCTCTGAATTATGCAGTAGCACAAAGTGGTTTCTTCAAAATGCTGCCAATGAGTAAGGGGCCTTCAGCTGCTACTAGGTCAAACTTAAAATACTTGTTTTTGGCTTTAGAAATCAGAAATCATCTATACAACAGTCTTTCAAAATGAACTTGAACCTTAAGAGTCTGTGAAATATTCTTAAAATGGAAAACATCTGCCATCAAACTGACTCATTTAGCATCAGATCCTCACATAATAGACACAACTGCACAGTTTTAAAAGGTCATCCATATCTTCATTTTTCAGCAATTCACTTGAGACTAAACTTCTTTGGAAGATGTGATCAAAACCTCAATGATCATGCACATAGAAACATCACATATCATATATCTTTCTTGGTTTGTCATCTTGATTTGTGTTGCTTCTTTTTCTCTTTAGTTTGTTCAGAGATGTGGTTTTCTTCCCTCAGCTACATGTTTTTTGTTATTATATTTTCTTATTGCTGTGAGATTGCTATACTTCTGTGTATACATTTCATTATTATATAAACTAACTAAATGAAAAACATCCCTTGCACACAGTAT
Organism: Cottoperca gobio; assembly: GCF_900634415.1. Lineage (NCBI taxonomy): Eukaryota > Metazoa > Chordata > Actinopteri > Perciformes > Bovichtidae > Cottoperca > Cottoperca gobio. Next base: position 15,420,560 of record NC_041370.1, on the reverse strand, counting down.
CATATAGCTAACAAAAAAGGCTTCCTTCCTAAAGGAGAGACAGAAGGAACCTAAGAAACGGAGAAGAAGAATAGGGACACTTGTGAGGGATGCGAGTAATCACTCAGACACTTAAGTGTTTGATTTAGCCGTGGCAGCTGGAGGTAATGGCACTGTAATGTAGCAGCTCAATTTACAGGGACAGAGAGTGAGAGAGAGAGAGAGAAAGAGGTGTGCTTGGTTATCACTCACTTTACTCAACCCGTTTCACCATCAGTGATGAATGAAGGGACTGTCAGAACTCGTTGAGGAGATGCCAGGTGACAGGCCAGATAACGGGAGGATTTCAGAAAGATTAAAGCTGTACATCCAAACAAGGTTCTCACTGAGGCTATATTCAATGACTGTAAAAGGACTTTGGATACCTACATGACAGTTACCCTGACCGTAAAACATTTTGGAGAACTACTAGTATTGGTCAATGTATACACTTTAAAAAAAAAAGTCAATATTCATAATCACAGATGTTCTCAATAAGTAAACAGTTTGCTGCTTCCAATGCAGCCGGGATAGATAGATGGACATCGAAAACGCACCATGTAATGCATTGAGTAAAAAAAGGGAAGTTGGTTGTTGCATTCTGGCATTTTGCCCTAAAGTGATTCAATGACTGAAGGATGCAAAGGAAGCAAAAGCTGACTGTCGTATGCTTGAGAGTAGAGAGGTGACAGACAAATGATTGGTTAAGAGGCAGAATGAGACAGGTGATGGCCTCAGTTTGCCTGAGCGGGGCGGGCTGTCAATCTGTCAGAGATTTTCTCAACCTTCATCTCTCGGTCATTCTCTCAGTCGGTCTATTTTGTGGCTTTAGAAAATGTGGAATGTTTTTTTTATTTTACTTATACTAAGGTGAAGAACCCTGCACATGCACAAACACACGAGCAGGCAGTGCTATATTAAATGCACTGACCGTGACAATTTTCTTGAGTCTCTTTCTAAGCCTCACACACTTTGTCATCTTTCTCCCTTTCCATCGTTTCTCATTAGCAATTATGTATCGCTTGTGGGGATAGATGGAATACAGTTTTGAATATTTGGAAAAATACAAATGTGTGGTGTGCATGTTTGAGCTGTGGGTAATAATTCTCTTTTTTATTTTTTTCACAACTGTGCTTATTTAGGCAAAGTCTATGTTTCTTCTTTGCAATAGGTAAACAACTCACTGATGTTGGATATAGGTCCAAATAGGGTGTGTAAACACGTTCGCTATGCGTTAAGTGAACACCAAGTAATTTGTCTCTAAACCTGCAGTGCAAAATAACCTCTATCTTTCTGTGGAGCAGGTCATTTGTAAAGATCGAGGTGGCTGCTGGGGAATGAATGCAAAGCCAAGTAAATAATGATCCCACTGGAGTCATCAGTAAACTTTATCATTTAATGAAACAGCCTGAACACAGCAGAGCAGAACAATTTAACACACACACACACACAGTTCATTAGCCTTGGAGAAGGGTAATGAGAACACACACACATACACATTTCATTAGTCTGAGGGAGGAGTAATACGAGCGCACAGACACCGCAAATCCATCCATCCATCCATCCATCCATCCATCCACACACACACACACACACACACACACACACACACACACACACACACACACACACCTAAGATGAGCTGCAGTGCAAAGGCATGACACTAGTGACTGTCTAGCCAGGCGTTAAATGGACTGTCCCTTTGCAGTTTATTTCAATTTAATCCAACCTTCATTGACATAACCGCAGTATATGATTCATCATTCCATCCCGCTGTCGACCTGACCAGCACAGACATGAATAACATCAAAGCACCAGATAAATGCTGTACATAAAAGACTTATCTAAATCAAATAAATGCTGGGCTCACTTAGGCTTTTTTTGTTCTCTCTATATCAAGCTGCTTCACCACAGCAAGCTAGAAATATTGTTAATGACAATGCTGAAACAAGTAACTACACACATCCATGTTTTTGTTTTATGTACAGGGGAAATATTAGTGGATGTTACAAATTGCTAAAAAGATGACATTTTCAAAGTGAGGAAGAATCTTGTGTCAACTAAAACAGATTAATGAAAGTTAAAGGGACCACAATTGCATCGGCCAAAAATGACAAATATTGAAACAGTTTGTTCACCCCTGTGTTCAGACCAGCTTACTCACAGGATAAGTGACGCTTTGGATTCACATCCTGAAGCTGCTTCTTTAGCTGATGGAGCTACATTAGCTTGACAGTTCGCAGGCCAGTCAGTTATGAGCAATCTTAGTTATGCAGACACACAGTCGATCTCAATGTTAGACACAGTCTTAAATAGATACAATTAAATCAATGACATTATATTTTGATAGCTGTAGCAACAGAACACCAGGGTGAATTCTTGGTTATAGAGAAAATACTTTTGATTGATGCTGAACTTGGTTGTTTTCTGTAAGACAGGTAATTAACTGACTCATTACTTTTAACTAACTAATCATTTTATGAACCATTAAGCTGATAGTCACTAGAGCCCAAGAACAGCATCATATGGGCATTGAGAGTGAGGAAGAACCTGTCAGGGAAAATCAATTAGTGCTCCTTTAATGTGCGATTTCTCCAGTAAAATGGGCGACATAAGAAGGACTTTAAATGCCTACAAGACAATCAGTTAACAACTGGCAACATAATCTGACATTGAGAAGACTCGACTGCCAATAAGGGGAATTTCATTTCAATTTCATTAATTTTACCATTAACTTCATTAAATAAACAATTTACCAAACATTAAAATAACAGACATGAGATCATTAAATTAAATACTGTGTGTAAACAATGAAAAACTACTTTGAAAAAGACAACCATTATCAATGTATCCATCGCTGTGTTCTCTACACTCCTCTTTGATGCTTATATTCCTTGAAAGAGCATGTACGCACACACACACACACACACACACACACACACACACACAAGAAGCAAACTTACTTACACTATGTGACGCTCTGTTGTCACTAATAGGATCTAGAAAATATTCATTTTGCCACATACAAAAACACAGACAAGTTAGTTATTTTCCAGCTCTTTCTTGTACACGTGTATATACATGTAAGATCGTGTAGTAAAGGTTTGCATCAGCTGTTAGAAGCATGACTCTTACAGTCTAACTGCCTAGAGTTACAGAACTGACATTACTTCATATAAAACCTGAGGGACAAATAACAGTAGAATAACTAAAATGCTATGGGGTAAGAGTGCATTCCTCAGGGTTTAATCGCTAACACTGCTAAACATTACTTAACCTTCACACTTAGTATTTTGGCGGCAAATTGCCCTCCCTGTAAACACACAAAAACACAACACAAAAAGCTAACTGAACAGTGACTAATGGATTATTGTCCCTCAACTATGGGGTTGAAAATATGCTTTGAAAGGCAGAGTGACTCAAACACTGAGCAAGAGAAATACGATAGGAGTGAGACAGAGAGATACTTAGAGGTGAGTCAGATGTTCAAACATGACTGTGTTCTTACATGTATGCAAGTATCATCTGACCCTTGTGTGTGTGCAAGCCTTGTCACCTGTCTTTCCATTATGTTTGTGAGAGATTGTTTACAATGAACCGCCACGCTACCTAAGTTCCACTCATGCATACTTATGAAGGTGTGCGTGCGTGCGTGTGTGCGTGTGTGTGTGTGTGTGTGTGTGTGTGTGTGTGTGTGTGTGTGTGTGTGTGTGTGTGTGTGTGTGTGTGTGTGTGTGTGTGTGTGTGTGTGTGTGTGTGTGTGTGTGTGTGTGTGTGTGTGTGTACGTGTACGTGTGTGTGTGTCTTAACACACTTCTGGCCTACATTTCAAACCTACTAACCAACCTCTGGTTGCTTTTAGATGTTTTTTCTGTATGTTTTATGAAGCCAAATTTACTTTATGGCCCATAATGAACTTGATATGGAAATACTTGGCGGATTTTGTAGGTGGGAAAGAAGTCGGTGTACTTTCCCATACTGGTGTACAAATATGATTTGTTTGAGGGAAAAATAAATATACTAAGCAAATAAAGAAAAAGTATAACAAGTGAGGAAACTGTGGTAACTCAAACATGACCTCAGTCCTTCAGGAGCACAGATAACCTTGAGGCTCATGAGTCAAACACACATTAAAGCATTTCATTGATAACAATGACACTGATAAACTATCGGCAGTTACTAAGGGACAATATTGACTGACCACTTCTGTGAAGTCTGACCAACTTCGAATTTGTCATGAAAAAGACAAGTCTGATAATGAACAAGAATAATATCAACAAATAATGCAATTCATTTTAAAAAAGTAATTGCATTCATTACTTTATTGTGTTAATGTGACACAGTTTATTTGTCCTGTTTATTATCTAGCACACATTCGCGTATACATTTCTGTTTGAATATTGAAAGGCAGGAGGAAGCAAGGGCCAGAAAACACATTATACATTTTCTTATGTATTCTTTCAAGGGGCTAAAGTCACAAATGACTTCTTATTAGTAGTATAGCCTACCCTTAACAAACAAACTAACTACTAACTAACTAACTAACTAACTAACATGGACACTGCTGCCGGGCCAGCAGTTCCAGGCTTTCCCTCTGCTCTGCTCTTCCAGCAGAAATCGACATGAATGTTAATTGTCGCTATGGCAACAGGTACTGGTAACGTAGCTAATGTTAATAACCTTAATCTAAATGTTAACAATGAAAAATAGAATTACAATAAGGACCTTTTTAAACAAAAATAACTATCAGCATCAACAACCACACTATCACTGCCGCTTGTCATATATTACAACTGTTAGCATAGCATCTAAAACAATGTAACCTAACTAAACACGGTACAGTTCTGCACAGACATTACAACTGCATTAGTAAGGTTATACTCCTAACAACGTTGTGTAAAGTGCTTAGTGAATGTTGGACTGTGAAAGAATAAATAAAAGATAAAAGGAGTGTACTACTGTCCCTCAGTGGCTAGGTAGCTAACTGCTAACTGAAGAAGCAACAAGCCCATTTGCTGTTTTCAGCAAATACAGTATATTGGAATTTTCCATATGTGTAATTAGTTGGCAGTTATCATCAGGACTTGACATTAGCATCCTTCAAAAGCGTGAGAATTCGGCAGTGGCTTGTAACACAGTCGATGTTACTATCCACTTTGGATGGTGGCATAAACCCAGCACTAGAACTACGATCATCAACCGTTAGTTAGTTAGTTAGTTAAGGTTGGCTACACTACTAATAAGAAGTCATTTCTGAGTTTTACCCACCTGAAAGAATAAATAAAAAATAAAGAATGAGCTTTCTGGCCCACAGTCTCTAGAAAACAGCCAATTGAATAAACAGCTCGCAAGCCTAAGCTTCCTCCTGCCTTTTAATATTCAAACAGAAATGTATACGAAAGTGTGTGCTAGATTATAAACATATAAGCGCAAGCGCAGAATTGAGATCCGACAATAAGAATTGGATTCAAAAACGCCCTTTTCAAAGTTATAAATGTTTAAAAAATATTCACAAATGCTTTGCATTTAGTTGCAAATTAATTTAACGTTTTGACACATATGTCTTTGTTTGTGTATTTGCAGATCCGTTTTATATTTGCAAAAATCTAAGTTTACAAATCTATTTGCATTTGTGGAAGGTGTTTTACATTTACAGATTACACAGTTACAGATGGATTGTTAATCTGTCCACACAAATAATATTGAGGTAAATCTATCTCCATAGTTAAGAGTATAATGGAAAACACCTTGTTCTTTCTAAATTATTCTGGCAGGGTGTGTTCATGGGTTGGACTGTTTTTCCACCTGCTCTTTGGGACCACTGGGAGGCATAGAGTTTCACTGCTTCTCCGACATGTTTTAAAGATGCATGACAGAGCAGTCAAGGTCCTGCATTTGAGTATGTGTGTGTTCTGTTCTTTCTAAAGACAGGAAGGATAGATAATGTGGTCTGGGAAGCCTAATAATAAATGAACACTACTTAATTAAGGAATCTTAACTCCTGTAATTATATAGAAGCTGTACATATCCTGTGTGTGTGTGAGTGTGTTTGTGGTTTGTGGGAAGGAAACATGGTATAATCCAGAGGAAGTGTCAATAAGACAAGGATGTGTCAGGAACTGCCAAGAGTCATTATCCACAAAGTGTTTCTCTTCCTTAAGTACACTCACACACACAGAGAGACACAAACGCTCACACGCTCACACACCTCAGTTTCAGCTTGTTGTGAAGTTAATGACTCGTTCTGTGCTAGTTTCCTGTTATTTGAACTGAGCCGATTCACAAGGCTACACATATTGACACACACACAGCCAGGTATATAGGCAGGAAGACTTTCTCCATCTGTCTCTCCCTACTGGATTAAATCACTTCTATACGCATACACACAACAGGCAGCATAAACAAAAAGCATAAACATGAAGACAAATCTGTAGGGAAACCGTGCTAATATATGTTTACTAGTCACACAAGAGTGTGTGAATAGTATATAATGTAGATTGCCACTGATGGAACTCTGTTGTTTTAGTTTGTTTTTCTGTTGGAGGGGTCTGGGCTACAGAGACATGATGTTAGTACCTGCAGACACCATGAATTTCTTACCAAATGTTTTGAGAGTCAACATATAAGCAGTTTCCTGATAAGCAAAAAAATGAAAAAGGAATTACTGCTTGTCAGGTTTAACACGTTAAGTCAGCAGGTATAAAAGTTTCAAAGTTGGCATTTGAGTTTTTGGCTATGCAGCAGCAGAGTGGAAGTTACATCAGCAGAACACACTGCTGTTTCGGGTCATTTGAATAGTGAGATGTGTAGTTAATACACACATTCTATTGTTGTGCTAATGCACATGGTTACACGGTACATCTAAAATAGGCTGCATCATCAAAAAACGTGGACATAGCTTCTGTGGTGTAACATACTTGTTAAGGTTTCTGAAAGAATACTTTGATGCATGGATTTACTGTTGGCGGCCATCACGGCCGTTACTCGAGCTGCAAAATCCAAATTTGGGCAAAGACAGGGTAGCCCAGGTGGGGCGGATGTGGGATGAGCAAGTCAGATAACTTCAGAAACCCTCTCCCTCCCCACACTTTTCTGAAGTTGGATAGTGTGAGCTGTGTCTTACCATTTCTGTAACTGTCCGAAACAGACAATCCGAGATTCCCAGCTACTTCTCGTTGTGATTGGCCAAGTGAAAGGAGCCGGGGTTTGAGCTTCTCTCACTAGCTCTTTCTTTCCATTCTTCACACAACTGTTTCTCTCAGTGATTGACACTATGAATGTCTTCCAGGAGAGTGTCTGAAAGTGTGCACCGTTATCCCCATTTCCTATTGATCTGGCGTCTCCCCGGTCCATATGATGGACAGCTTTTCTCTTCGCCTTCTAGTGTGGCAAGTGTTTCAACACTTCGTACAAACCACTAATTCTTCAGAACAACACTTCCGCTGAGGCAACTGTCAGTCCACAAAACGCTGCATGTATCTCCTTCAAACCCATGTATTTATAAAAATATATATATGTGTGTTAACTATTTAAATCTGTACACACATGAGTGTAAATCTCGCAAGCACTCGAGGATAATATGGAGGTGACAACGTGTGCACTCCAATGGAGCTGCTGACTGGCAGTGGCGGGCCGTGCATTTCCCACCAAGGCCTTCAGTGATGTCCTACACAGTCCTACCTGAATTATTCCACCTCTAAATATCATCATTATGACGCCATGGCTCTAGAAACTATACATTTAGACAGAAACGCAGTATAACCGGGCGTTGCATCACCCTAACAACAGAGTTATATTTATATTTCCGAAGCATTTATAATCAATAAATCCACATTTCCCTATTTTTGTTCACCCTTTCGTGTGGAGCTCCGTTTCCCTGTGCACTTGTTTGTTGAGCTGTAGATCCACTCGGGTGATCCAAAGGTTTTCAAAAGCACCGTTTCTTGTAAGTGCCCAGCCGTGCTTTGGTGTCTCGTTGCTGCCTTGGTTAGACAACTCAAGTTTCCAAACCCTGTGTGGCTCCGAACACCAATTGTGGGTTGAAAAAACTTGTAGAAATCTAAATTAGCTCGTTCAAGTTCAGTTTGCTAGCTCTGCATAGCTCAGCCTCTCAATAGTGCGTATCCAATCAAAAGACGTGCACGTGCTGACGTTATCGTACGCCTGCTAGCTGGCCCCGGTGTCGCCAACTCGAAATCTGATTGGTTAACGCCACAGTTTTGTTTCCGTTCACTTTAAGCGTACAGGCGCCCGCACTGTTGATTCTGAAGGCCTAATGGCAGATTTCGTGGACCCTGGCAACACATGATGGCTGAAATATGATTGGACAAAAGCTCTAACATAAAGGCCAGCCCTCCAAATCTCGATCTGAGGCTGGAAGCAGCGCAACCAAGAGGAAAGCTATGAAATGAAGAGAATAGACTATGGGGAATAATTTAATACATATATGTGGAAAAAATATATCAAAATTACATTTATATTCGGATGATGTTTAGGCCAGCAGAGAAGGCCTTGCTGGCCCTGACGGCCCGTCACCGCTGACTGGTAAGTTTGAAACAGTCAAGTGTGCATGTTTATGTGTGTGAGAGGTTCCCTGTGCATGCAATGTCTACACCAGGTTGTTTTCTGCACATGTTCTTATTCTAGCTGCATGCCTAAATAAGGGTTTGAAATCAAAGACCGAGAGTCAAAACATTGACAGAAACTCTTGCTGCTTCATTGAGTTTACTTGCTGAATCATCAGCTGGAGGGAAACGAGAGAAGAAAGGAGGGGTGAAATGTTGGCAGGTCCCACCAGTGTGGCAGGTTATCGCGGCAAACCAGTCTCACTCACCGCTCTCTCTTCCCGCCTCTCATACCCTCTCTTTTCCCCCGCTCACTTGTCTTATCTTTTCTCCCCCTAATGCCTCCAGGGAGCTGCCTCCCCTCCCATCAACTATTCCAGTGAAACATTAGCCCTGGCTGATACCTTAAACCTTTAAGTGTGTGTGAGTGCATGTGTGTAAACTAATGAAGGTATGTCTTCAACAACAAACGAGCAACAACAAAGCGAGAGACTGGCTCCACACAGCACACATGGTGTAGTCACGCTACTGATGCATGTGTCCTGCCGTAACCCAGGGAGGTTTGATATATCCCTGTCACTCCTCGTGACTAATAGAGATGACTAACACGTGTAAACACACACACATGCACGCACACGCACACACAGCACACAAATGCAACTGTCTTGGAGCCGTTTGTTTGGAGAGAAACAGTTGCTAGACGCAGGAGAGACTGAGACGTGCACACAGACAGAAAGTTTATCATCAACACATTGTATCAACAGCCACATTGCAACACACTACCAACACTTAAAGGTGCCCTTGATACTAGGCCAAAGCAATCAATCAATGACTGTTTAGTGACTCAGAGATTGAAAAAAACATCCTTCAATTACTTTTCCAGGACTGAGTCTCAGTAAAAACTACTTCAGTACAGTTTTAAACTCAATTCAAGGAAGGTATATTAAAGTTACAAATGACATGAACATTGTTTTCCATCAACCAAAAAGACACCGACAGGCTGTTGGCACACGGAACTATGCCAAAGGAAGCGTGTGTCTAATTCCCATGGTCGCAAAACAATGCTAACCTTCAAGCTATGCAATGTGAATTATAAATCGTATAATCACATACACAAGTCTTTAGACTTATCCGTCTAAAAATGTGCAACTGACTTAGTTTGCTCTAAATACAATATTATCTTTTCTCTTTTCTTTTCTTACTTTGAGATTGTATAAATATTCCAATTCTGCCATCTCATACAGAGACACATGGCTATCTACCACCGTAAACCACAGGACTGTGTAATAAAACCATGACCAGCCAAATGCAATAGGACAAGGCATTACTTAACTCCCATTCCATGTGGGAATGTATAACACAGGGTCATTTTGGTTGCACACTTTGGATGAAAACATAACATCTTGAAACCCTTTTTAGAACAAGGACACGGACACATTGGTTTGACGTTTAATCAAACCAAATTAGTGAAAAACAGCTTCATCATCTCATCAATAATAGGATTGATAATGACATTTGCTTTTTGCGGGTGACATGTAACAAAAAAAACAATAGAGAGCCAGATTTGAACCTGCGGTTTTGTAAATATAAGGTATGATTCTAAGCTCTCTGAATCACCAGGATGTTTTGACCAGCTGCACATTTAAAAATGTGTTAAGTGATAAAAAATTTTTTTTCACTTTATAGATGCTTGTTCCTTTAAAGTAAAACTAATAATGGGCCGAATAATCCAGAGACCACCCAGATACATGGCTCTCTGTTGCAGTGTGTGTTTATGTACTACAGTTTTAGAATACAATTCTTCCTGGGCGTGAGAAAAGAGACAATATTCACACAATAGCTCTTTCTCTGATGTTTTTTTCAAAAAGGGTTCAAGACAATATAAAAGAAAACGTGTCATCTAATTGTAGATCATTAAATAAAACCAGGGGCAGATAAAATAATGTTCTTGCACGCAATAAGAACCTATTTCAACCTGTTTACAAGGGTGAACAGGTTGAAATAAAGAGAGGCCATAGAAGACAGAATGCTGTATTGCTTTGGTGCCTTGGAGAAAAACAATTGTTAAGTTATGTAGGTAGGAGTGATTTAATTTATAACAGTACACGAGGTCAACACAACCAATGAAAGCACGTCAACATATATTGCATATCTTAATAGCTTAAACCAATATAGCAATGGAATAAAACACGACAGAGTGGTGACCAAATGCTCAAATGGAGATTGGATGGGGAGTGTTGGTTTCCTACAGGTCATGTTGGAGGTCAAGGGTCAGTGTTCTGGTCAGCTGCTGAGATCACACAGATTAATTACCTCTTGACCTACCCAAATCCTTATTTCTTTACCATAACTGAAAAACTCCACAGCTGAACATGCCCTAAACATTAGGTAAACCTCGATAATAAACTGAATAAAAGTGCTGCTTGTAGTTTTGTCCTGACAGCATTATTGTTGCTTTCCCTCTTGCATGTAAGTGAGTGTGTTTCCTTGGGTAGGGAGCTCGATGACCTGGGATTGAAAGGGTTTTCAGAGGTCAGGAACACATAACCTCCAGGGGAACCAACCAACCACCCTGAGGACTTGATGCCCAGCCCTCCCCTATCATCTATCCCTTACTGGTAACATGAGGGCTTACACCCCCTCCTTTCTGCTCAACCCAACTAACCTCAAAGTTCAACATTAATACTGCCAGATTCTGCCCCACTGCACATATGCACAACCAACCCCCAACCCGCAGATGCATTATATTCTTTTCCAGGCGTTTCATCTTTGGCCCCAGAGAATCAAAGACACTTAATCCTCGAGAGTAGTTGAGGGAACATCAGCCCAGATATTATGGCAAACTATGAAACAACTGTGGAAAATCCTCTGACCACGTTCACTTACACTGTAACCGCCTTATTCCACTATAACAGGATTTTCTCCATACATCATTGCATAAATACTGTACTTCATTATGTAATTTTAATTGATGGAGGCAGAGAGAAAAGGGTGTAAAAAAGACGGTCTGTGTTGGCAGGCGAGGACAAATGAACCATTTTAATGAAATAATTATTTTACTGATTGTTCAAATTATGCATGGCAGAAAACAATTCAGTTATAACAACTTGTAAAAATTAGTTATGCCATTAAAAAAAAGAGTATATTTAATGCATCTTCTCTCTGTGGATATGGATGACTTTAGTATAATAACTTGCAGTGTGAATTAAGCTAAATGTTAAAGCAGAGCACAATGGAAATATACATAATATTAAAGTAGCAGATTAATACTCAAAAAACTACACTCAGTCAGTATTGTTTAAAGATGGGATGTGCCCTCAGTTGAACTTAATAATAGCAAAAGCCTTCAGTGTTTCCGTGGATTTTCATTGTTCTCCCTCCAGCACATCCACTTTATGAACAAACCAGTCTGTCTTTCATAATGTCCACGATCTTAAGCAACACATAATTGATTTTCTTCCACCACTTAATCTACACATGTTTCAATAAGGGTCAGAGAAGCATTGGTTTGCCATTAGATTTGATAAGTGTGAATGAGCTTCCAGTGACACAGTTCCAGTGAAGTGGCGATTTGGGCATTCAACCTTCAACAGACCTTTTCACTCGATACATGTTTAAGTGTGGAACAAATCAAACCGTTCGAACAGGCTGTCGTCTGGTCAACAGAGTGAAAAATTAACTTTTCTCCCCAGAGTGCAGTGTTGGGTTGGTTTCTGGGGAAATTACAAAGATATACTAAATTAGTGTGACTCGGATTTACTTTACTTTCCATTGCTGGAAACTTGCGCCATTGTTCTGGTGTTCAACACTGTAATCTTTTCCAGTTGTTTAGGTGGAACATTTGTAGCTTTGATTTTTGTGATGTTAATATTTACTGCTTTGTGATTCTTAGTTTGTGACCAAAAAGACAACATTTTCTCAGGAACACCGCAGTGTAAAGACTCACTAGTCACAAACTCGCAGAGATCACCTACTGAGGAGCAGCAGTGGCTGCAGTCACACTGGACTCTTAGTTATTGAGGGCATTTAAAATGTCATGGGCAACCTTTGAACTTTAAAGTTGGTCAAGACTGGCCAATCATTTCTGATCATGGCAATGCTGTTCATGTATTATTATTTTCCATTAAAAGGTTCAATGTGCTGGGAAGCTTATCGAGCCTAATGCCATTACTGCTGTCTTTGGCATCCCTCAGCTGCCTTTGCATAGGCTCCAAGCTGATAGCTTTTGTAACACTATTGGCTAGACGTCTAATACTGATGAGATGGAAATCACCAACACCGCCTTCCCACACGCTGTGGATAAAAGAAGTGTTCAATAATTTACAGCTGAAAAAATCCGATATACATTGAGAGGCTCTTCTGAGAAGTTAAAAAACATGTGGGGGCCTTTATTTGCCTATGCAAAGGGAATCACCTTCCCAGATATCCCTGAATAAGATCCCTTTTCCCCCCTTATTTTTATTTATTAATTTATTGTGCGTGGCACAGATTCTATTTAGTTTTTAATTTAGAAACACTGGTATAATTGTTTCATTATAATATCATATAATATCAATATCGTAAAATGTTTGCCCACAATAATCGTGTAGTGAAAATATATTGAATTGAATATATATAAGATATTATGACAGCCCTGTGACCAGCTTACTCACTCAGTAGTGGTGATGTCTGTTTGCACAGACACACAAGACCTTTAAAACCTCTTGCAGGAAAAAAAAAAAAGACATTACACCAAAAACAAAAGGCTGCCAACATGAAGTATCTTTTGAAAATCACTCACTAAATGTTGCCTTAAGTTCATAATGGAGTTCAAGATCCTCAGTCATGAAGGATGTCAAGGAGGGAGGTCTGATGTGTGTCTGTATGTTGGTGTGTGTGTACTAGTTTTCTCTGATAAGGAAGGCCAGAGGCGTTTGAACCCTCATGACCTCTGCAGTGTTGGTGGCATTAAGCTGTTTGTAAAGAGAAATACATTTGTCTTCTGCTGTGTGTGTCAGTCAGATAAGCTCTGACCTCATACCTGCACTCGGTTCCTGTCTGTCACATTCTTAGAGGTGAACTGTATATGGCTCAACAAAGGACTAACTGTGAGAATCTACATTGACAGTCACCTTGCGGGTGCACTCACATACACACACACACAACACACACACACACACACACACACACACACACACACACACACACACTTCCCCTTTCACCTCGAGTTGTTCCAGTTTGCATGAGTGCACCAGTGTGAAGAGAAGAGTGAGTCAGTAAAAACATTTTATGACATACACACACAGAGAGCATGGTGTGGGGCCTTACTCTTTTCTGTGGCTAAACAACAATAAAGTTATAACCCGACTAGACTCTGTAAAGGAGAGAATAGCAGAAGAAAAGATTAATCAGACGTTCAGCAAAGGAGACGAATCGCTCTGCGTATTTATATAAAAAAAGAAGATAATAATAATAAATTAATTTAATAGTTAGTCTTACTATTTACATTGCTATCAAACAACAGAAAGTTGGAAAATGTTACAATTGTCTTTAACTTGTTACAACCTTGCATCTAATAGGCAACTAAACTAAAAACACTTCCAAGATATTTACATATCTCGTCTCTTGCTACCTCTATCATTATCAGGGCTTTAAAAAGACTTTTCTCAACACAAAAAGACAGTGTGTTTATCTAACACACACACACACACACACACACACACACACACGTTGTGTTTTTTGGCTTGTCCGAAGACCTGGCGTCTCTCCCAGACCCTGAACTGCACCCCAGCTATTACTGCTGCAGCCAAATGGGTCAGACCACTGAATGTGTACTAGTATTGATTTCACACAACTAACATCCCCTGTGTGTGTTTAAATGTGTGTGTTTAAGTAACAGAAGCCAGAAATTGAGTAACCACGCACACACATATACAAAGACTCACACAAAAGGTAGCCAGACAGTTTATGTAAACAAGAGCTTATGACGTTCAACCCTGCATGTGACGAGATTGTGTGTGTGTGTGTGTGTGTGTGTGTGTGTGTGTGTGTGTGTGTGTGTGTGTGTGTGTGTGTGTGTGTGTGTGTGTGTGTGTGTGTGTGTGTGTCAGCCAGATCAGGCTCACAGTGTTAGAAATATCCATCGAACCCTAAAAAAACAACTAGAGACGGGGACAGAGACCTCGACTCCAGGCTAAACAATTGCCTAAAAGGCAAAGCAGCATACACACACAGAGAGACACAAAGATAAGTATCTGAGTCAGTGTTAAAGCAAACACAGCGTTATCACTCCTCAACTCAAGGCCCCTTCAGAAGGAATTTAAAAGAGAAGATTTAAAGGAATGGCAAAGCCTTCGACTCTAGTGGAAGAAATGACCGCACACTGCGCCCAATCAGAAGTTTTCAGTGCTAAAAGATAGAGTGAGAGGAAGACAGGCCATTCCAATTTCAAGTTATGGACCTGACAGACACAGACACACAGACACACACACACAACACAGACACACACAGTAGTAAATAGATGACAGATGAAGAGCTGCTAGGATATTAAAAGCAGTAGTCCTTAAAAAACCCTGTACAAACAATCCAAAGAAAATATATATGTGTATAAAGCTCTTCAGCTGCTTTGCGTAACATTTTCAAAAATGATTAATCATTCCAAGTTAATTTCTAATTATTAATGTATCTACCATAAACAAACTGGACAAGACCATTAGTGGACATTTTGCACAACATAAATAAGTTTATGGCAAAAAACAAGAAGTGCCTGTTATGAAATATGGTGGAAGCAAAAGTAAAACACAAACAAACACAAACACAAACTGAACAACACAACAGAACGTTCATGAATAGGAAAGTATTATTTTTTGAGAAACACTTTTGCTAACAATTCAACCAATATGAGATAACAACCGGCGTCGAGAATAATGCAGCAGTTATTTGTGCAGGGTAATTATTCTG
Source organism: Cottoperca gobio (assembly GCF_900634415.1). Classification (NCBI taxonomy): domain Eukaryota; kingdom Metazoa; phylum Chordata; class Actinopteri; order Perciformes; family Bovichtidae; genus Cottoperca; species Cottoperca gobio. The sequence continues at coordinate 15,405,039 of NC_041370.1, read as the reverse complement.
ATGTTTTAAAATGACATAAGTGGCACTTTGTCAGCCAACAACCAAATGGGGGGATTAACAGAAAATGGTGAAAAAACTAAAATAACAAGAGAAAATCAAGTCAAAGACCGAACAGAGCCGGACCTCAAGCTAACGGCTTGTGTCGGGTTGGTTGGGTTTCTACACAGTGCCAGAGGGAAAAATAAAGGGGAGGTGGGGAGGACTGGGTGGGAGAAGTGATGTGAGACACAGAGAGAAAGTGTGTCAGAGTGATCTAAAGAGACATACTGACTCACATAGTGACCGGTGCACATGCAGACGCACACACACACATACAATATAGTGAAATATACAAAGCTTTACATGTAGATAGCTGTACAGTGGCCTAAATAAAAGTCTTGTTCACCCAGATGTACATTTTATTTTTAAGCCTATGGCTTGACTGTTGACCCACATAGGGCAGTTACATGGAATGTATTGATTGCTGCAGTACATCCATCTCATCTGCTTAGAGCAAAATCTGTAAAAGAAAATTAATTTGATCTGCAACATCAAAAGACATGTAGGCTATGTGAACATATAGATGTTAATATATAAGATTTATACATGGGAACATAATTCAACAGAGGAATGTGCACACTGGATAACTAGCTAGTATCCAATGTGCTAAGGGCACTCTTATGATTATCTGGATAACTGTGGGAGTGAATTCATGTCAATCTTGTGATGTGACTGTTTCTACCTCTCTGTCTCTGATATTTAATAAATATAAATACAATTTGTACTAATCTCAAAACATGCATTATGTCATTAAATTCCAGGGGAAAGTATTACTTCCTTAAAAGTAAGCAGCTATCATCTGGCAAGAGTAATAACATGCTGATATAATCCAACCTCATTTTAATATGGTTCCCGTCAAAGAGTATTATCATAGTGGGTCAGTGTGTATATTTTTTAATAATATAGCTTGAACATGAAGTGTTTCAGGAGTCCAGGCTCAAACATCCACACAGTGCTGCAGTCAGTTCTCCTTTAACTTGTCTATTCTTTCCAATCTTTTAAAAGTGTAACCTTGTAAATTAATGTCCTGATGAATGAGAACTAACATAAAGAGGGAAAGACTGCAGCAAAAGAGAGATTTAAAAAGAACATATCAATGCCGTCTATCAAAAACGTGCATTTTTGTGGAGCTAAAAGGAAAGCTTGCTTTCATAATTTGTATAAAGAAATATGGCACACATCTGACAGCAATAATTAATTATACTTTCTAATATCTGCTGACATATACATTATCTGAAGCAGCACATAATGAAGTAAATACCGTTAATCATGTTTTCCTAGTTCCACATCTGATGTTTCCAAGATGTGATATTACAGACATATAAGGAACGAGGACAGATATGCAGTTTGCATAACCACTGTCAGTCATGCACAACAAAGACAAAGGGACAGAATAAAAGAGCAATGCTAGTCAGAGAGAGAGAGAGAGAGAGAATGAGAGAGAGAGAGTGAGAGTAAGAGAGAGTGAGAGAGAGAGAGAGAGTGAGAGAGAGAGAGTGAGAGTAAGAGAGAATGAGAGAGAGAGAGTGAGAGTAAGAGAGAGTGAGAGAGAGAGAGAGAGAGTGAGAGAGAGTGAGAGAGAGTAAGAGTGAGAGAGTGAGAGAGAGATAGTGAGAGAGAGAGTGAGAAGAGTGAGAGTAAGAGAGAGAGAGTGAGAGAGAGTGAGAGTGAGAGAGAGTGAGAGTAAGAGAGAGAGAGTGAGAGAGTGAGAGAGAGTGAGAGTAAGAGAGAGAGAGTGAGAGTGAGAGAGAGAGTGAGAGTGAGACACAGACAGACAGACAGAGAATGTTCTCCAAATAAACACCTACAAACTGTCATGAGAACTTGGACACACACAAACACACAGCACATCCAAGCAGGGAGCAGCTCACAGCTTAGTAATGTGTCCTTTTTAAAGGTTATTTGCAAAGGTATGCTGAATGAAAGAGGTGAGAGAAGAAACAAATGTGACACTTATGTTGGTGGCATCAGGACACATCCTGTCTTACCTCTCTTTGAGGAAGTCCACCACTTTTTTGAAGTCATCAATGCAATACTCTCTCTTCATGTCCATCAGGACACTGTCTGAGGCCGACTGCACAGGAACATGAAGGAAGCCATAGACGCGTGGATGATTCAATATCATAGCCATCTCCTAGTGAGACAAAGAGAAGAGACAAGAACATTGTTTAAATATAGGGTTAGATTGTTTCCTATGCATGGAGAGAAAAGGCAACAGGGTGTAAACGAGTGTAAGTCTGTCTGTCTGTATGCTCATGTAGTCGACAACTCAACTTGTTTTTGACACAGTGATGGCCAAATTGTTTTTGCTAAAAAGTACATATGTTACAAGGCACAACCTACATCATCTAAAAGTGCAGAGAATACTATATAAACTAAATATAACATAATCAAATGTTTGATAAATAACTGCACAAGACTGAAGGCCTCAAAACACTTGAAAATCCTTTCTTTATGAAAGCTGTAATATTGGTATTGCCACATAGTCATACTAAAAGGATTTCTAATGTCTTAAAATAGTTGTTCTTTGTTGGTTGACTATGTTATAAATAGTTTACTAATGATGGTAGACAAACTAAGAACAAAAGGGCAGCCATTCTGAACAAGTGGTGTCCATTAGCCATGGAAGTTGTGAATCTGAGGAAAACTATGTAAGTATGTGTATGTGACTATAAGGTTTTAAATCAATGCAAACGGAAAGAAGAGGCAACTTCTCTTAGTGATGAATGATAGCTGCTAGCTTTAAATACAATGAAGTTTCCATTAACATTCCTGCCTCTTTTCACTGCAGACCTTCTACAATACACTGCCTCTTTCTCATACTTTCTATGTCTCTAATATTGGAAAAATAAGGTAAAAGCATCTTGGAGAATTCATTGTGTACCCACTATATCCAAAGTTCAAGAAGTCAAGGCTGCACCACTAGGGTTTCTTTATGTCTTAAAAGTCAAGAGCTTTTACTGAAGAATGCAGGTCCACATCTCAGATGAAAACAGTGAGGGAAAAATAAATAAACATGATGTCAATAATGAACTCTTTCAGTTTTCACTTAAATTCTTGATGTATAGTACATGCTCGCCATAATACCTGAAATTTCTATAATGCAGTATGCAGGTTTTAAGTAAGGTGTTCCATTGCATATAAAAACAAAAATTGTGGACACATTGACTTTAAAGAAAATGCCTCCATCAAATACTCAGACTGTGATGAACAGTGCGTCCCAGGAGATGTGTTTTGAGGTGAAGGAACAAAAACTCATGAAATGAAGAGACATTAAAAATCTGCATTTCCTCCGTTTCCATTTCCATATAACACATGGTGTTTGAGAGAGAAATACACACAATTATATATTTAAATCAAGGTAATCATGCTCGGATAATGAAGATCTATAATTTTAGTTAACAGTTTCTTTTATTAGAAATATACACCATTTAGTTCATGTACATGCCTCCAGCCGAATTGAAAATGGTGGTAAAAACAGGATATTTCGGCATTAACATGGGATTTTGAATCATGTTTTTGTCTCAGCTCTTACACTTTCACAAAGAACAATTAGAACAGTGATATTCTGTGTTTTTTAACACACCAAATTAATGGCATAGTTGCAGGTTTTTTCTTTCCTTTCATTCTTACTTTCATTTCCTCAGTAATAGAACTGGAGAGACCACAGATGTCAGATTTTTTCTGATGGATATAATCAGGATGCTATCATTACCATGCTAATCACCCCATAAGGAGAAAGAGAAAAAGAGGAGGGGAAGAAAAAATGATTTAATGATTTCCTACAAGAATATGCTGATTGCAGTCCGTCTTCTCAATTAAGATCTATTGTAGAATGTTCCCCATTTCATACACTGACACAAAATACACAAAAGCACACGCACACGCACAACTCAGTTGCAGCACACCACAGGGGGTTGACCACTAGAAGCTCCAAATTAGAAATAATTAATTTGGTTGGAAAATGGAGCTTGATTGCTGACAGAAATCAACTTGCTGCATGTGTGTGTGTGTGTGTGTGTGTGTGTGTGTGTGTGTGTGTGTGTGTGTGTGTGCCGGAGAGAGAGAGAGAGAGAGAGAGAGAGAGAGAGAGAGAGAGAGAGAGAGAGAGGGGGGAGAGAGAGAGAGAGAGGGGGAGAGAGAGATTGAGTGAAAGGAAAACATGTAAAGAAACATGTACTTATGTGTTTTTAAATGCTTTTAAAAGGTAAAATAATAGTAGAGTGAATTTGTGCCTGTGTGTTATTTCTAAATGTTAACACTACTCTGATCTGAGTGTGCTTTATAATTTCGGTGTGAAACCTTTTAGAGTCCAAACCACAGAATTGCAATACAGTGAAGTTTACAGTGAATAAATTAAATTTGTTCTCAGTATTATGATTTGTTATAGTATACGTGTGTCTGACTATATGTGTGTATCTGTTACTTTTTGATTCAAAGCACATTGAGTTTACTTATGATGAAGACTTTTTTGCCCTGCCTCGCAATGTATCCTGGCACAGTGCATAGTATTATGTGTAGAAGTATACTGCTCCAGTCTCATTAGATTAACTGACAATGATAACTACCCAATGCCTCCAACAGAGCCCACCGATTATGTGTGTGAGTGCATGCACACATGAATGTGTGTTGCAAGGGTGAATGCGGTCTCAACAGATGTCATGCTAGTTTGAGTAGCAGGGCACTGCTGATGGCAACTTAGATTAATCTATAGAGGAGGACTGTTCATTCACACAAGCCATTTATCTTGTGTGCGTCTGTTTGGGAGAGAGAATCCCATCCTCCAATGATTATACAGTACACTGATAACAATCTCTCTTGTTGGAGTTGAGGCCTTTTCAATGTTTGACTGTTGCTGACAGAGAGTTTAGTGAGTCTGAAGTGAAAATTATGCTGTGGTGAAGATATCACTCAGCAGTGCCCAGTGGCAAAAATTAAAGTGCAGCTTTAATGCCTTTGCTCCTGGGTGGATGAACTAATCAGCGCAAAGAAGAATTCAACGAGCTTAAACAAATCAATCAAAAATTGGTGCAAGGGGTCTTATTTTTCTTATTTTTTTCAGTCTTGGCAGTGTTTAAAGCAGTATGATATTGTTTCTCGCTCTCTGTGCCCCTTTCTCCTTCCCCAACAGGCCTATCTCTCCCATTCACACAAATAAATCCTTTCATCTTTGGTTGATCGGCTCAGATAAACCAGAAAGAACGCATCATAACTGGCTTAGCTCAAAGGATCCAATATCTTCCCCCTCAAATCAGATATGACTAAGAAAGAACACATATAGAAAAAAGAGAGAGAGAGCAGATAAAAGGTTGTTTGGCTCCAAGCAGCCTCAATGACAAATAACATACATTCACCCACCTCTAAATTTCTTTGGAATATTCTGTATGAGGATTTTGTCTATTGCTCTCCGTTTGGTTTAATGTCTTTCCTGTACATCAGTTACTTCCTCCCTTTTTTTTTAAAAGCCGAAGACGTGATTTTTCCGTGTGAGTTTCATCCCTTATTTGTACTTGTGTCGTAGGTGGAATACTGTGGATAAAAATATATATATTTCTGACAAACTCTCCATGAAGTTGCTCAAACTGGTTGAGGGATAACTGCTAATTTGTTTGAATTAAGTTGTCTCCGTTTGTGTGGCTAATAACTACCTATAAGTAAGAAAAAAAGATCAGCTCAATGAAATTTAGTCTTTCCAATCCTTTTAAATACTGTATGTATTTATTATGCATCTATAAAACTCTGCTGAAGCAAATCAATCAGACAGAGTGACTATGCTGTCAAAACATGTCAAAAAATGTAAATTGTGTACATCTACATCCTTTAAATTTCCACATTGATTGATGTGTTTTTCACAGCAACTGAAATGTGTATGTTTGGCAGTATAGGGCTTATAACACTGCCGGTTCAGACATTGAGGAAAGACTTGACTGGTAGTATCAGTGTTTCCCCTACCATTGTTTCAGGGCACGCCCCAACAGAGGGAGGAGCTACTCACAGCAAGAAAGAATTGTAAAAAATTGTTTTACTTTATATTTGTGATGCTATCCCATTTGACATTTGTAATGTTTCACAGTTGCGGTTTATGGCCTATATCAATTCTTATTAGTTAAAAGATAAATGAAATATTTCTGCTTAAGTAGTGAATTGTTAATATTAGTATGTGGCGCATACTTTATTCTATAGTATGGGATAAGGACACATTGGTGATTACATCACAACAACACACAAGCACAGATAGAGTCCCCAGAGGGCCAACACGCAGACAGAAAGGTTTACAGTCTGGTTCAAGTGAATGTTTTGAAGCAAACACGGAATAAGTAGCACCTTACTGCATTCACGCACACTCACAGACATATACACAAACACACACACACATAAGAGTATTAGCAGGGTTCACCCAAGGGAGTCTGTAGAGAAAATTATTCTACAAGCCGCTCCCAGGATAATAAGTCTGGTCCCCATGTGTGTGCATGGGGCACACAAACACACAATCGGCGGGAACTGTGTTCAGCAGCAGATAGAGAAACTGAACTCCCTATGGTAATAAACATTTCAAACACTTCACACTGCACTTGATTTTCCCTGGAGAGTATATTGAGTCCTGCAGTACCTCACACAGTGCAGATGGAATCTATGTATTGCACAGTAAAAGGGAAATTAAGTGCATGCGTAGCATTTGAATGGCACACTGTATTGTGCTGTGTGTATCATCTGACTGTTGTGAGCTAGAAAGAAATGACAATCTCAGTGTTTCCCCTACCATTGTCTTGGCAGGGCGCTGCGCCCTGTCAACGGAGCCCAGTGCCCTGCCTGAAATTCAAGGTGTTTTTTGTTTTTTTTCCTCGAATAAAATAAATAAATATATTTTTTATTCACAACTCACTTTTCACATTCACAGGTTGCTCTTTTATTAAATAAACTAAACGCTTATGCTATTGATCTAATTTATGTGCACGTTTGTTTGTACTGTCTACTTTGCGCATTCACATTCTCTCCTTCACTCCGTTTTACGAAGGACGGGGCTTCGCAGCTGACACAAACACACATGTGCGCACACACCTACACGTGCACACACACCTACACGTGCGCACACACCTACAGAGCGGAAGAAAGGAGAGGGGAGAACTAAATAGAAACCGTGCCGCGCACGCAATCTCCCCGCGCCACGCACGCAATCTTCCCTCGCCACGCACGCACGGTGAGCGCCCCTCCAAAGCAGTAAACCTAGGGGAAACACTGAATCCTATACTATCAAGCATCTTACTTACAGTGAACTAACTATAGGGACAGTCTCCCTGGAGCAAATCAGGGTTAAGTACCTTGCTCAGGGTTACAATGGTGGCAGCCCTGGTATTGAACTCAGTCTTCTGGTGTTCTGTTTGGAAGTCGTACCCACTAGAGCAATAGGCCATCACCACCCAATTCATGCTCTTCAGAGGGGACAGAAGATGGGGCCGTCATTTGCATGGCACTGGCTCGCCTGCAGCTGGATGTACGACAGTCAGAATCTACGCCTGATGGTGCTTTCTTCAGGCAAACTATGGCTTTCTCACATCTAGGGCTCTCTAACGTCTTATATCTGATGGCCGAACCCTGGCAGCCATGCAGGATGAAGCAAGATTGGCCTTACCCACCTGCCAGCTATTGAGCCTACCATCATTTCCCTTATAGCAGGGGTGGGGAACCTCCGGCCTCACACAGCCCACGAGTCCATTTGATCCGGCCCTCGAGGAAATTCATAAACACGCGAAAAAATCCACTAGAAAAACCCCCACAAAAATCTAGTCGCAACCGTATAAAACGGGAGACTGTCTGTTTTTCCTGGCCAAGGTCAGGGTTCTTGAACACAACACGAGCGGAATGTGTCCTCACGTGGTCACGTCATGTAAAAAAACTTCAATATTAAACTGTCATTGACATCAGTGAACGCAGCATGGCGAGTGTAAAACAGAGAAAGATGGATGCGGAATGTCATTTTCCAGGAGAAATGGACGAACGATTATTTATTTGTGGAAGTGTGCCTAGTTTGTGCGGACACGCTTGTGGTGATAATAATAATCTCAAGCAAAAACGAAACATGCCAAACTGCACGAGCTGAAAGGACGAGTGAGTTTGGATAAAGTTAACGCTCTTCGGCAGAGTTTGGCCCAACAAGCAGCTCTCTCCAGAGCGTAACATACAAACATGGACAGATAGATAGGTAGACCACCACACCAAGAACAGACTATTGCACCACTACTGTGCAATTATCACTGCCATGTGCAATATTCACTTTATTTTCTATCAACCACTTGGTGGTACTTATATTATTTTTTATTCTATTTAATTATTGTGTACTGCCTTTTTACTTCATATGTTCTTTTGCTTGTTTTCTTTTACATTTCCCCGTTGTGGGACTAATAAGGGATTGCTGATTTCTGATAAAACAGAAAGATACATGGATAAAAAAGTTGCTTTTTTTGCACAGCATAAAAGAAAGGTGAAACGAATGGACTGCGTCTTAAAAGAAATTGCAGAGGTTATGAGTTCAATAACTAGTATGGCCCTCGAAGGATGTTGTAAAAAATAAAATGGCCCTCGATAGGAAAAAGGTTCCCCACCCCTGCCTTATAGTTTCCCCAGTCGAGCCCCTTCTTCTTCTCCTCAGCTCAAGGGGAAACATCGGGTCTCTCGCCAGTTAGCACCGCCATGCTACGGGATGCTAACAGCTGGTCCCTAGTGTAAACACTGCTCTGAATACACATGCGATCCCCGGTCACAGTTGGTAATGGGAAAAGTACGAAGAAAACCAGTGCAATAGCGGGTTTGGTGTCCATGATTTCCAGACAGGTTGCAGAGCAGTAAACACAGAATAATTTAAATAAGAAAATAAGTACTAAAAAACACGATAAAATAGAAACTATTCAGCGTTGAGTAGGAGCTGCTGTAACAGGCTGCCACTCGAGCGGCGCCAAGAATCCGTATGATTGCTAGAGGTGCCCCAGGCTCTTCTGATGTAGTCAGCCCCTTGCCTGACCAGCCTACGGACAATGCAAGAGAGCGGAACCATGTTACGGACTTCCTCTCCCCTCACAAGTCTCCACCAGGGGAGTGCAAAGCGTCTGGGGTCTCTTCGGCATGGCAGAGGTAGACCTTTTTGCCTCGAAGATGTTGATCCACTGTCCTCTAAGGCTTTCCTTGACGGAGAAGACCAGCCCTCTGGGTCAGGACGCTCTGGCTCACACGTGACCAGAGGGTCTTTTCTACACCTTTCCACCCCTTCTATTGATCTTAACAACACTTCTCAGAGTGCTTTAATAGAGCCACAGGCTTCTTCTGGTGGCCCCCTTCTGGTCAGCCAGGACTTGGTTCTCCCTGCTGCACAAACTCTGCTGCGGGACACCCTGGAGTCTCCCCGGCAGGAAGGACATCTTGTCACAGCTGGAGGGTCAGATTTGGCATCTCGATGCTTGCCCAACCCTTTGCTGAGTGAGTACATAGAGCCCGTCCAGATGACTATTCTGAATGCTAGAGCACTGTCTACTTGTTTGCACTACAGAAATAGATGGAAGCTGTTTTCTGGCTGGAGCACACATCGAAACAAGGACCCAGTACATTGCTCTGTGTCTACTATCCTTGAGTTTCTGTAGTCCCTCCTAGACAGTGGCCGGTGTCTTTCTACCATCAGGGTGTACATGGCTGGTATTTCATTGCAACATACTAGGGTTGACAACAACACAGCCACAGGCTGGCATCCTTCTTATTAAAAGAAGCTCTGAGGTTGTGCCCCCCTCCCCCCCCAGCCCCTCAAGGGCTCCTACATAGGACCTACCCCTGGTGTTGGACGCCCTATACTTGCCTCCTTTTGAACCCTTGGCACAGGCAGAAATGAGGTGGTTGTGGGCCAAAAATGCTTTTCTCCTTGCCATCACTTCGACAAATTGTGTAGGCAAGCTACAGGCCTTATATGTGAACAATTTGTGTTTGAGGTGGAACCCGGATGGCTCAGGTGTCACTTTGTGGCCGAACACAGCGTTCCTCCCTAAGGTGCTGCCACGCTCACATCTGAATTGGCCTATCCAGTTGCCACAATTTCACCCTCCCTTAGGAGACATGGAATAAAGGTCAAAACTCTTATGCCCAGTACGAGCACTTTAAGCTTATATCTAGGCTACCGCGTGCATACGATAGTCTGAACAACTCGTAATCGGTTACGGTGGTGCTAGGAAGGATCGTAAATGTAATTTCCCATGCATACAGGGTGAATGAACATTCTTTGCTGCCCAGAGTAAAGTGCCACTCCACCAAGGGTATCTCCACATCATGGGTGGACATATGGTCATTACAGAGCATATTCTCCAGGTTCTACAGGGTGAATGTCGCATCCATTGGGCATGGTTCTTCTGCTCAACCTTTATGACGTGGGTACTCAGGATTCCTCGCAACTCTGTTATAAGACATCCAGCATTAAGCACTGCCACTGACGGTCAATAAGGATGACATAGAATGACAACTACGGCTATAACTACAGTTCTATAATTCCTGGATGACCACCAGAGTTCTTAGTCACTCAGAATCTCGCGATTCCGCGAAAAGATTCTGTAGGTCTGATCTCGCCATTGACAACGGAACATATACATAACCGGGGTCATCCAAGGTCACACGTGACTCGTTTATATTATCTTGACCTGTGAATGCACAAAATGGAAAATATTCAGTGTTAAGCACTGCCTTTGGCGGTCATCCAGGATTCATAGAACCATAGTTATATTTGTAACTTCCGTTTTAAATAGCCAGACTCATAATTCAGAGGGACATCAGAATAGCATTACTATGAGCATTCATTTGGTGTCGGGTCCCTCACACAATGCTACATTAGGCCTCTAATGTAGAGAGGCTCCCAAAGGCTTCATTAAAATGAAAATGGTCTGAGAAGGCGCGTCTACCCATACAGCTGTGCGTGTGTGCACATGAGTGTGAAGGAGAGATGAGTGTGTGTGTGTGTGTGTGTGTGTGTGTGTGTGTGTGTGTGTGTGTGTGTGTGTGTGAATGCTTGTGTCCTGGGTATGAATAATATCAGCCGAATGCAGAGGATGGAGCTTCCACTTCGTTATGGGTATTTGGTATTTTGTCAACCATCCCAAGGCAACCATCCCAAGACCCAAGGCTCCATCAAACAGAGAACAGTCGCACATCTCTCACTGTCTCTGGTAAATAGATGACTACATTTTTTTATGAAAAGCTAAACACAAACAACCAAAGAAAATGTAAAATAATTACAGATTATGTCCAGTCCCATGTCAAACAAGATTCACTTTTATGAATGTTTAAGATTCCACATGGTCAAAAACACAACATCATCCATCCGGCACTAATAAAACATTACATTTGAACTTTTCTTTTTGTAAATGTTATATTTAATGGATGTATTTTTAAGAAAAAGAGAATATCCATTTTGTCACAAGTTTTCTTTGCAGCTGGATGAAAACCAATTTACGAGAACCAATAGATGCACATTTCTGTTTCTCTGACTGTATTCATAAGATCTTATTTTAGAATGAAGCATTTTGAATGAATAACGCTAAGCAAAATGTTATGCAAATCCCTCTTTGCTTGCAACACTAACGTATCAGACCACAGTGAAGCGTGTGTGAACAGCATATCTGATGCATCTCTAGTCCAACTGAAATGAGCTCTGTGGAGGATGGTTAATGGACAACAGCTATTTCATTCATCCCAGCCTGACTGATTGGTACGTACGAGGAGGCTACTTTCACACCTCATTTAATGAGTCTGGTAGCATGTTAGATTCAATCACAGACACACACACAGGCTTGCACATGCACAGGTATCTGTATGCATACACATACATACACCTTATATGATAAGATGACCTACTGTTGCAGTTTTAATGGCAGCATAGCCATTTATTGACAGGTGGATGGATGGACAAATAGACAGATTTTTCTGCAGAATTTAAAAATATGACATCTGAAGAGACAAAAAAATAATAACACTAAATACATTTTTACTTGCAACTACTCAAGTAAAAATGTCCACTGACTGTACAATGCAATCAACTAAAATGTCAGAGACAAGTGGCCCATGATAGCAATTGGGCCTTTAACTGCTCCAATCAGCAAGTGGTGCTATGAGGCTGTCTGGAAAAACAGGCTGCACATTGGAAGGAATTGTGTGTTCTTGTGTGACAGAGGGAGTGCAAAAGTGTTGATCTGAGTAAGTATGTCTTAGAGAGGGTGATCTTTCAGTGGGAAGTGGAGAGGTTACTTGGCCTTTTCAGATTCAATCATAGCCATTCAGTATGATGCTGTTATATAAGCGCTGGTGTTCATCGAAAGAGAAGACAGGGGGATATAATTTGGCCTTTACTTAAAATGAAGAATAAATCTACTTCAGTGTGTGTAACCTGTGATTGCCACCAGTATGAGAGGAATTGGAGAGAAGAGATAGAAGATGAGGTGAAGGATGAGTAATTAGGAGAAAAACAAGAGTTTGAAAGGTGGGGGCAGTGATGAAATAATTAAAACAGTGACAAGGAGAATATACAAATTACAGGAAAGAAAGACCTGCAAGGAGAAAGGAGAGTAAAAACAAGGATCAGAAAGTGTAAATCAAAGAGGAAGTAATTAGAATTGAGACTCAAGGAAGAGTAAGAAGGAAACTTTCAAAGAATTTCAAAATATGTATTTTGTTCTGGCAAGTTTCTCTGTTATGCTCACAATCATTGACAATATATGGAAAGTTTATAAGTAGGTCAAGAACGAGAAAAGAGTGTGTGTGTGTGTGTGTGTGTGTGTGTGTGTGTGTGTGTGTGTGTGTGTGTGTGTGTGTGTGTGTGTGTGTGTGGGGTGGGGGGGTGTGAAGAGGGGCAGGCAGGGGAGAAGAAGAAGAAGAGGAAAAAGAGGAGACGATAAAGGGTAAATGGGGGACAGGAGCAACAAAAGACAATGATAAGTTAAAGAAGAGCACTCTTATCTTTCCTTATGTAGGTTAATTGACTGAGGAATTAAAGCTAAAAAGATATAATTCAATTCATTGCATGGACGTTGAGAGTGAAAGGGCCGGTAGCATATGAAATGATTCCTAACATACACACACACAGACCAAGCTGGTGTGTCGTTCTAGTATATTTCTAATTATCAGTTAATTGTTATTCCCTATCATTAGGAGGGTGGTGTTTTAATTGTAATGTAGCCAAGCAGAAAGCCTACCTATACATGTGGGGGACAATTAGCCACCTCCATTAACCCCTGGTTAATTACAACCATCATTGCTGCTTCCCACAGCACTTTTCCACTCCTTTTTAGCCCTCATCTCTATCCCCGGGCCTTCATCCCCATTTTCTTAATTTCTGCCCTTATTTCATTTATCTATGATCTACAATCTTCCCTGATTGTTTGATTCAAAAGTACATCTGTTGTGAACTTGACTGGCTTTTTTCTTTTTTTACAAAAAAGTTTTGTTTCATTTTAGTTTTCTAGGTTACCATAACCCCTTTTCAGTCCTCTCCTTCATACCTTTCTTAATATTTCCCTCCTTTATTCTTCCAAAACAAATTTCTATCAGAGATGCGACGGGGAATCCTAATAGGAAGGCAAAACAGTAATTTATGGTTAAAAATGAGTGTGACAAAGAAATCAGAAACACTAAAAAAAAAAGAACACTGAAGTTAATCCCTGATTTATGTCTTCATCACTTTAAAGTAAAATCTCTATATTCAATTTCAATCTTTTCTTGTTATTATCCTCCTCCATTTATCCTGTTAAATAAACAGTTGTTCAACTTTTCTACCTCACTACACCAGAGAAATAGGGGCTACATTTAAGACCCTTTTAATAGAGCAGACACACATATGATGCAGATCTGGATTATTTCTCTTGAAAATCTTCAGAGAAAAACGTATGCATTAAATATGAATTTGTAAATTCAAGGTTAATACAGGTGGTTTTCCAAAAAATTCATATTGTGTGTATTAAGAATATATATTTTGTGTGACCGAATAGGCAAGACCCTGAGGTATATCGCTATATTGCGCTGTATTGCCCCCCATGCCCCCCATGTCCCCTGAGTCTCTGCACACACTAGATACCCTTTAAGCCCACTTTGGACAAGGTTATGTTACTGGAGCTCAGTTACACGGCAACATTTCAAGTTACAGCAAACAAAAACAAAAAGGGTCAAGAAGGGTTCTGCTTTAAATGCAATGTGTCTGCCCAGGCCGAGCATGGACAACCCTGAAATTATTTGGACAAATTATAATATTATAATTCCATTTTGTCAATAGATTTGTTGTCTGTATTCACCGCAGCCTTCTGCCTGTTCTCAGTTTTCTCTTCCCCTCCTCTCTCTAAGTTGATGTGTTCTTAAAGCAGAGGCTGGACCTGCTTATTGTCCATTTTTGGTGGAAAATGGTGATAATATGTTATACTATGTTGTCACCATAACAATGGCAGAAACAAATTAAAAAAAAAGTCATTTAAATGATAGAAAAAGCATGTTTGACAGACAGAGACAGACGTGCAAAGAGAGAGAGAGAGATAGAGAGATAGAGAGATAGAGAGAGAGCGAGGGGGAGAGAGATAGAGATAGAGATAGAGAGATAGAGAGAGAGAGCGAGAGAGAGAGAGAGAGAGAGAGAGAGAGAGAGAGAGAGAGCGAGAGAGAGCGTAAAACTGTGTTTTAAAGACATGCATAGGCCAGAGAGAGAGAGAGAGAAGGGATAATAATGTCCATTGTTCCATTAGGGAAGACAATAATGACTGATAAAATGAGGTTGCTAAAGACGACACAATGGTTCTTAATTGACTCATTAGGGAGAGAAGAGAATGAACTGCACTAATGACTGGAGTATGAGCGCTGCAGCAAAACTGCTTGGTAAGCAAAACAGAAAGGCATTTAGTTTATAAAATCTAGGCAAAGCAATATTATTTGTTTTCGAAGAAAGGGATAGTACAAGAGACTATAAGGACAGAAACAAAAGGGTGAAAAGGAAAAACTCAGATTTTTGCTGTATTTATCGATGATGATTTATTATCTTTGATAGTTCTTCTGGGTGAAATGGGTGACCGTGTACTGTACATACCTGTAGGTGTTCCAGGATATAAGGTGGGTTGGTCATACCCAGCCTCAGCATGGCTCCTTCAGGAATCTCCTCCACCAATCTCCACAGCAATGTGGGCAGGTCTGTCCCAATGTCTCTACCATAAGCTCCTGTGTCTTCACTGGTCAACCAGATCTCACACACTCCCTCTGAAAAAAGACACAAAGACACAGATTAAACGTGTTTAATAACTCATTTAGATTCTCTTTTTTTGTTTTGGAAAGGTCAACTTTGCAGAGTGATGATCTACAGCAGGGGTATTCAACTAAATTTCTAAGAGGTCCAGTTAGAGAAAATTTCTGCGAGCAAAGGTCCGGAGCATCATAATGTCTAACTTGCGTTATGAATTAGTGTGAGATATATTGAAGCAGCCTAGTAGCTGTATCAACGTCAAATCTAATAAAGAAAGTACAATTTAAAAACATTTAGACAATATTTATTGTCACCTAACATTGAACTATACAGATATATATATAATAATGTAGATATGTATAATGTTCTTCTCGGGCTGCATTTAAAAATACAATTTAGAAAATAAATAAAATAGCTTTTGAAAAATTTTGCATCTTAAAATAAAGAGCTTAATTTTAGAAAAATTAAATAAAGTAGCAGCAGCTTGAGTTTCCCTTTTTCTTTAACTGTTTCACATCTTGATTTAACTCTCAACCAATGTTAGAATAAATCAACACATCTTAACAATTGAACAGTTTGACCCAGGCTAGCACATCCTGGGTTAAACTGTTCTGTGGCTGATGATGCTGACAGGTGGCCTATTTGCTTTATTTTGTCACAAATCAACATCACATTGAGCTCTGAGTGCTTATTTTCTGTGCCCTCAGCTCAGACTTGAGAGGGTATGTTTGGTCAAAAACGTTGTGCTTTGTCTCATAGTGTCGTTTCACATCACCACTTCTAATGAGCACCACGAGTAAATACGAGAAAAGCTGCGCCGGTTAAAATAGAAGCGCTCCGTCAAAATAGAAAATCCCTCAATAATGTATTGATTATAGGTCCGGGTCCGGATAGGCCAGTATGTTATCAATGGGCCATGGTTCCCAGATGTTAATATATGGCTCATCCAACTGGACTGTTGACAATTATATACACACCACAATACCCGAGAGGGCATTCTTTACTCTAACTGAGTTACATCTCAGTCCTCTGGTGGTGGCGTCCAAACTGCTCTAATAATAAAACAAAACAGTAATCATTTATGTTTTATTTGAGTGTAACGTCTTATCTTATATAAAGAAATATTTGCACAGCTTTCTTAACAATTAGCTGAAGGTTATAATTGATAATGAACAGGGATTTCTTCAGGTTTCAGGTGGCATTGGAACACTCTTTAAACACATTCTCAGTGTCATGAGAATGGATTGATCAATATGGGATATTTTATCATGCTTTTACCACAATGGCCAGCCCAAGCAACATCGCTTCCCCCCCCCATTACAGCAGCTTCTCTCAAGTATTATCATTTCATTACCTTTAGGAGACTCTTTTTCTCATTGCCCAAGTGTTCCAATGCTTTGGCAGAACCAAGCTCATGACAGTCACTGACAAGTATTAAAAATACTCGTCCTTAAAAATGCATTTCAGGAGTGTGAAGGTCACATACAGCAAGAGGGGACAATCGAGTGGCTTCATGCTAAATTAGAGCAACGCACACTGCTAGAGCTTAATGATCTAACTGTCATTTGGCTGTAGGTCTGGAAATGGTTGAGTGTCTGCTTAAGTTATGTGTTACGACATATCATATCATGCAGGCACACAAAAATACATTTGCACTTGCAGGGGCACAAGCTCAAGTACACACAGATGCATACATACACACATAAAACCTCACAACCTTCATTATCATTAGCTGTGCAGAGACAGACAGAAAGATGCATGTGGTCATTCAGAGAGTAAAGATGGGGTTTGGCTAATTGGAGGGGGAGAGAGAGAGAGAGAGCGAGAGAGAGAGAGAGAGAGAGAGAGAGAGAAAGAAAGAGAGAGAGAGCGCGAGAGAGAGAGAGAGCGCGAGAGAGAGAGAGCGAGAGCGAGAGCGAGAGCGAGAGCGAGAGAGAGAGAGAGAGCGAGAGCGAGAGCGAGAGAGAGAGAGAGCGAGAGCGAGAGAGAGAGAGAGAGTAAAACTGTTTTAAAGACATGCATAGGCCAGATAGATTAAAGATGATGACAGTATAATTGTCCGGAGTGAAAGAGTTTCCAAAGCTCATCATCATTGACATAAAGATGCACTAATGATTCCTGGAGCCAGCCAGGTCTAAAAGCACCATCAAACACATCCATCAATCTCACGTGATCAGATCTAAAGGCTTACACACATTATACAAGAGGGCATTTAGGATATGATGTTCATTTGCTTCAGTATGCAGTTAATGAAAATCTTATTTGACCTTATTCCAATAATCAGTAATAGCCTTGTTCGTTAAATCTTCTTTAACATTTATTAACTCATTCTAGTTACTGTAAATGGTATGCTTTGTTTTAGCAAAGACATAGATAAGAGCTACCCATTAACTGTTGGTCACTTAAGAGCTTCACTGGAGGACAAGCTCTATGAAGAGTTCAGTTACCATTGATTCATAATGACATAGCAACATTAATTCCATGGTTGATTTGCTTCTGTGTCACATTTGAAAAAAATAACATTTTTAGCCTGAAGGAGTGGTGATCGAAAATTCCCAGGTCAGCTCATGTCAGCTTGTTTGGAATGAATTAAACCATTTCCTCTTCCAAGGTCTAACCCTTGAATGCATCATCTGCATCCCAGGAGTGAAAGTATTCCTACACCCACTACACCAGCAGCATCACTTTCTACGTCACAGCTCTGTCCCAGATAAATGTTGGCAAAGTGATAATACAGGGCCAGACCTGCATTAAATTGGCCTACAAGCTAAATTGGTTTCTTCCAAAACAACATTCCTGCGATTCCACACACATAATGCTGCCAAGCTAGTAAGCATGTCTACGGTCTGCTCGGAAATACATCTTGTGATCCCTGTGTTAATTGGGTTTTGAACAAGATGATGCTTTGGAAAACTCTAAGGTGTTTACCCAAGGCTACAGTCGTACATAGATTGCTGTACTCAAGATAAACTCAATAACATGCCCAGTAATTTGCCCCTTTGACCTACTTCTCTGTCCCCTTTGTATTAGGTGTGCCAATGGTGTTATTGTTGGCCACCGAAAGAGAGAATGTGGCCGTTTCATCAGGAAATGTTAGCTTCTCTATCATCTCTGATACACTGCACAGCTGCTTCCTCTGGTTTTGGTATGTGTGCAGTGGAGAGAGGGGTCACAGTGGTGCAGGGCTGAAATGTGTTTGTGTATCAGCAAGATGTCAAGATTACTACAATGAAACTCATCACAACAGGAACATTTTTGCAGAGAAATTTGAAGATCTTATAATTTACAACAAATAACTTTTGCTTTTCATATTGTGCTTTAAATGTGCAAGTAGTGTGAGAATGAAGGAGTTTAAAAGTAAATAGAAAAGAAAATGTGAAGTTGATAACCGTATTATGAAAACCTAATATTTTCAATGTGGCAATTGTTTGAATTTAAGGTGGTCAAGCAAGCGGATACCCGTTTAATCCTCTAACCCTGATGTCAAAAAGAGACTTATTACTAACCAAATTGTTGTACTTGTATCCGTTGAAATAACACTGGCAAGTTTCTACTGAGCTTTAACCTGTCTGTGTTCAGATTACAAGCTCGCCCCTTTTTCCATGTCACTTTAAGATGTAGTTTGGTGTCGGAGCAGTTGTAAACAAGGGCGGGGAGCAGGACACTTTCCCTAAAAGCTATTAACATTCACTGAATTCTGACACAGCAGTGCAAACACAACACAGGGAGGAGTGAACAAAATGGAAAAAGGGCAGAACAGGAAGATATTAAAGTGTTTCTTCTGCTTTCAGGGTTGGGGCTACATGTAGGTAGGGAAAGAGAGAGATAGAGTACACACAGGAGGAAACAGCTGTGTGCATGTCCAAGCTGCATTTGTCTTTGTCCAAGAACAACACCATCAGCATGTCTGACAAATGCCATATACATATCAAATAATCATCACTCAAACTATCTGCCTCGTTTGCTGTACGTGTGTGTGCATGTGTGTGCGTGTGTGTGTGTGTGCACACATGGGATTCCCCAACCGAGCCTTCTAACCTGAACTGTTGGTCGTTTGTTTCTTTGCTCGTCTAATGTGATGAATTTAGGTCAATAAAGGCTTTCATGTATGTTTTACTATGCCAATGGTACCACTTTGTGCTCTTAATGTTCTTGTTTATGCTTAAGTAAATCAGCAAAAAAGGAAAAGCAAACAAAGAATACAAAAAAACTAAATAAAAAACACATGTGCAACAGAATTTGAGGATATGGCGAGAATATCTTCTGCCTAGAATAAAATGTATCCTAGTGACCAGGATGGACAAGAGGCTTTGGTTTATGATTATGTCTACTAATCCAGTTTAGACTGACACATTGGGATTCAAAAAAGTACTTACACAAGGAGTATTGTTTGTATATTTTCTAGTCCTTCAGATCAAAATTCAATCATACAGGAAGCAAACATGTACCTTTTCAAATTTAAACTTGAAAGTATGTCTCTATGTTGATCTACAGTTTTTATTCATTCATCATTACTGATATGTTATCGTTTCAAGGTTAACAACGCATATAAACTGCAGTGCTAAAAACCACACTAGCTTATACTGTGGTAGACCTCTATATGTCATTATACTGTTTACATATATAATGTCTTATGGCTCTGTGTCTCTGCTCCGCCTCTGGATGAAAGGATGGGAAGAGTGGGAGGAGAAAAGAGATGTGGGCTTTGAAGTAGTTGCTTTGAAGTAGCATGACAGAACCAATTGATTCAGGTGATTGGGTGCTTTAGTAAAAGGCACTGTTTAAACGGTAACAGGGGCTTAAATCATAAATGAGACGCACAAGCGGCACAACATGACCACACATTTTCATGTCATGCTTGTTTGTATTAGTTGGTACTGTCTGGCTCGGGTTCCTTCAATAGCAAATACATACATATATGCTAACATTTAATGAGTTTACAGCGGCAGTGGTTCCACCATGTTTTTATGCATTTCTTTTAGGACTGACTTTACACTACATCATGTGTGTATAACAAAAAAAACAAAAACTGTTATTTATATACATAAGTGCATGTTTAACTCTGTGTTTGTGCTTAGTCTGTTCTGTATGTGGATTGTGTACATAAACACACACATTGCAAGTTACCCTTCTATCCCTACACACGGGCTCTGTATTCCTATATCTTAATCTCTTTGGCATTTGCCACCGGCTATAATGTTTAACAGATTATAGATTAGATAATCCTATTTAACTGCATTAAAACCTCATTTTCTATAACACAAGTCAACACATGGCTAAGCATGTTACAGTTACATACGTGGAGAAGAGAGAGCGTGAAAGAGAGAGCGAGAGAGAAACAGTTCAAGCATGGTTCAATCTAAAACTTCTGTTGGTGTTTTAGCTCTCAACCAATTTACTTAAACTGTTTTTTAAAAACAATATTAGCCCATTTTAGTACACTTTAATGTGACAGCCTGCAAGTCTGGATATGTATCTATTGGCCTGCTGATATACCTTAAAATATATGCACACACACCCCACCCCCCCCCTCACTATGGCAGCTTAATGTACACAGCCTGCTAAACTATGTGTTTCTTTGTGTCATGGAAAATAAGGATTTAACACGGTGTAATAGGATCATCGTTATGTGCATATAATCTGTAATCTAGTAAACATTAACCCCTGCAAACAATCACAATGTGCATGACCTTATGTGCAGCAATAACATCTTAGAACCCTTTGAGCATATTCGCAATATAACTCAATGATTTAACAGATGTCATGAAATACTTTGCCCTTCATTTACTTTAATGTTGTTATTCTTAAAGCTCTCTGACCACCTTATAAACCAACCAAAACATACACCTCATATTCTGCTACTGAAAAATGTAGATCAGCACAACAGGTTGTACTTCTCAGAGTACAAAGTGTAACAGAATGAGTTTAAAACAGATGTTGTACACTGGAATAAACGATTTCCAAGGTGCAGGTACTGCCACAAATTGAAATCAACAGGATAGATCCCGTAGTGGACATTGGATTTAGCCATCGAGCTTATCTTTAAAGTGTTGCAGTTGATGATTCAAATAAACAGCAGGATTACAACCTGCCAGAACGTTGTCTCTGAGTCTCTGCCCGTAGTTTGACCGCTTTCGACTTTCTTCTCTTGTTGGTTTCCATAGAAAACAATAATTAGGCCGAATATATATGTGCACAAAACCCATCTGTAATATTACCACATATATTGAGTGTTTTTGAAGTTGGATTCATTCAATCTAATTAGATGCTCAAGTTATAAACATAATGCCATGTCTCAGTAAATGAGAAAATCAGGTCACAGTTCAAAATGACGTAACGCCACAGCAGGTCAGAATCAACACATACCCTTACAAACATGAAAACACTGAGACATTGACACAGGCATACATCATCTCTTGCTTGGAGCAATCAATTCATTTACCCAACATGAATATGTATCAGACAACCAGTTAAGACTCACTCCTGAAGGGCTGTGCATCTACACTGTGCTTTATATAGGATATATTATTTCAAACCAAAGCCTTTTCAAGAAAGAATTCATTTCTTCATCACTTGGAGGGAACACACAGACCTCATCTACATATAACCATGTTTAACCATGCAATGCTTTTGTACAGAGCCATTGACTGGAAGGCCCATCTGACCTTCAATCGCATTAGACCCTCCCTTGTCCTCCCCCATCAGCCAATCCCCTCTGGCTGTAAGCCTCCACAGTAAACCTCCCACCCACCCCTACACAGTAAAGAATGATGGGGCAGATGTCAGCAACAGCAACTTGAAAAATTAATTGATTAATTTTGAGGGAGATATAGAAATAAGAATGTGTGTGCAGTGAGGTTGGATTACGAGGAGAAGGAGATGCATACAGAAAGAGTAAATGGTATTTAAGTAATTTCTCCAAGTGTTGGAATAACTAATAGATACTTTATTTATCCCAAGGGAAATTCAGGACTCATACTGTACTCATTTTAGTAAATTAGCCATGAATCGCTTGCCATGGTCAAAATCACATGACTGCTACCCATCGTCTCTTACCTCTGCTCGTGCTTATTCTAAAATTCCACATGGAACCCACTTTATTTCATTTGATGCTTCTCACCGTCCACTGCTGTGGGACATTTTTCTCTCAGTGTGAGATTTGCCAGCACAAAACAAATGCTGCTACATTTCCAACAATTATCACTTGCAGGTTTACTGAATAGATGGCGTTTACCTAGAACACAGTTTACACCGGTGTTTTCATTCTGTCAATACTATCCACCTCTGCATGACATAACTGGCATTAGCCGTCAAAAGAATAATAACAGCCTGTCCAATATACGGAAACTCTTCAAAAATTCTTACCATTTCTCTTTGGATTTGAATTCAACACCTCTCACTGAAATGCTTGAACTTTTCTAATCTTTGATCCACAGGCATGTAGGAAATAAAAAAATGTTACACATACACAAGCAGCGGCATATTAATACACAGAGACAAGTCCTCCTTCAATTCCAGACACACATTCTCACACGTTTACACACTGTAACCCATGCACAAACGCCGCACACTGAGTTTAATTGCAGTAATTAAGCAGCTTAATTTAGACAACAACTGTTGATGTGGCGCGTGGGCGTCTTGGCAGGTAGCATCATCATCACGGATTAACCCAACACACATACTTGTATATGCAAATATTCGGTCTCTCAGGCATGTTTACTAAATACATGCACATCGACACATGCATGTGTCTGTGCACATGTGGATGTACACACATAGGCATGGCTTCAATGAACAGCCTACACAATCTCTTAAACAACAACATGTCAGCTTTAACCCACTTTCACATAGTTTCTGAACTACAGGCATGACCTTCTGTGCATGAGACTCCTGTGCATGAGATGGGATGTCTGGATACATCAAAGCTTGTATGTGTGTATGTATATACTTGCACATGTAATGTATGGGGTGCATAAGAAAAACATGCCATAGCATATATGGGTCAGACATACTGTATAAATATATCAAAAGTAATTGGCAGAGGGCATCCGTGTAGTGTGTGTGGGTACTTTATGTATGCATGTATGTATATATATATATATATATATATATATATATATATATATATATATATATATGTGTGTGTGTGTGTGTGTGTGTGTGTAGGGAATAATTGGAAAATAAGTTATAATTGGAAAATAAGTTATATCCCTTCTTTCATCTTGTATGTGTGTGAGTGTGTGTGTGTGTGTGTGTTAAAGAGCTTCTGAAGCTGCTGCATAGAAGAAGGAAGGGGATCTGTAGGGACCAAAAAGAGCCCTTTCACTGCCCATAGCGATGCACTTCCTGTGAACTCAGAGGAGAGACAACCAATGGGCACACAAGAAATTCCTGATGCTCTGTAACTGATTGTTGCATCCTCAGTCCAACTAACTTTATGTAATAAAGATTAAATGAGGACATATATAATGTTTACAATATTAGCAAAGATTGCGTGTGTAGCTGAACTAAAGTTACAGATTCCACTCCCAAATATTTAATTCAGCCCCCATTTGATGGTAAAATGGTTCAAATGATTCCTTTCTTGTCATGGCTCCATCAAAACACAAGAAATTCAGAGTGTGTGTATATCCTGGCTGTAAGTCACTGTTTAAAGTGCAAAAATCAGAAAATGGGAATTAGTAGTGCAGGAGTTCAGAATAAAAGTGGACCACTTCACACATACCTTTAGTTTGCCTGTCAGTTTCTAAGGATAGCACTTCTTACCATTTTACCACTTAATAGTATTTAGCAAAGGTAAATATGCGTTGCTCAGCTATTATCACTGTATCCTAAGAGCTTCGCAGGCAATGTGGCCCAGTGGTTAGAAGTGTCGCTTCACAGGTAGCATTGGTTTTCCCTGTATGCTCTAAATGCCATTGATGCGTTAGCCCTGAGATAGTCTGGCATCATGGCTTTCTTCTCAACCAGTGCATGCTGGGATAGGCTGCAGCCCCTGCCATCCTGAACAGGACAAGCAGGTCTAGAAATTGGATGAATTGATAAATGGCAGAAATATGCCTCAAATATATGCTGGTTCACAACCTCTGCGTTGTTTAGATTGGACTCTATGAGCGGGGGTTAGACTATTACAATAGTGTTGAGTTGTCCTCATTTACCTGTGCATTACAAATAACAAAACAATATCCCTAATAAGAGGAATAGATTGTGTGGGAGCTCTCTGCAGAGAAGGATTATTTCAGGAGTGAGACTAATGTTAATAGTGATTGTGTTAGAAATCAACAGGCCTTGTTATATGCTCTCATTAAGAAATGCTCTCATTAGAGTCACTTTACAAGCAATGAATGCAATTAAACAGGAGAGTGGAGTAAAAGATGCAGTGGTTACAGTAGGTCAAAGTCATTTGTTCATAAATGGTATGTTAATGACAACTGTCCCTGAGCTGAGAATACCTTGCAAATCGTCACATTTGAAAAGCAAAATGCAAATGTTTGGCATTTTCACTTGATAAATGACTTCATAGTTTAATTGATTCTCAAAATTGTCACCTGTCAATCTACTGATTAATCAAATCTTTCAGTATGTTTTTGCAAATGATATCATTGTATGACGCAGTGGTTATCTATCAAATAGGGATTATCCATATTGTCTTGAGATTTGACCCAATGTTCGTCTATCAAGATAATGAACTTGTACTGCATGTCATTAAAAGCACATGACTTGAGCCGAGGGGGAGATGAATGGCTGATGGGGTGTGTGGATTGAGAGGACAGGGAAGCTGAGACACTGAGTGTGAGGGGGATGAGTGTCAAAGGAAGCTATAAGGGGCAGATCTCATTTCTGTATGCTTCAGAGACCCCAAGAACTGCAAGGCACTAAGGGCATTACACACGCACACACACACACACACACACACCCCCTCAACATTGAGATTACATATGGAAATGAGTTCCTATTAAAAAGTCATTGAGGTGGTAATGGTTAATATCAGTTGTCAAAGAAGTCAAGGCAGTGGACACACACACACGCATAAAATGTATGATCACTACCAATATTCTCACATACACACATGCAGTGCTACGATTGTGTTATTAATCAGACATAATAAGGTTTAATTCTTTCTAATTCAAGGCCGTTGACCTAATTTCTTTACATGCTGTGTGTGTGTGTGTGTGTGTGTGTGTGTGTGTGTGTGTGTGTGTGTGTGTGTGTGTGCACTAGCCAGTGAGCCACTAATTTGATAAATAATAATATGTCTGGTCAGTATTTATGCTAATATATTCATGACCCACCAGCAGGCATCCTGTTTGTGTTTGTTAATTCACTTAGCCAGTGTGTGTGTGTGTGTGTGTGTGTGTGTGTGTGTGTGTGTGTGTGTGTGTGTGTGTGTGTGTGTCTCTCTCTCTATGGAATTAGTTACTGTAGAAAGCCGGGCGAATTTTAAACGCACACTGCGTGTGTATGTGAATTAAGTTAGTGACCCTATAATATATTGTGTGTGTGTTTAGAACTGTATTTGAAAATTTGCAAATGTAATTACACGTTCTGTGTGAGTTTTAATTTAGTCAGTGGCTCTGTAAACATTATCTTATTATGTAAATATTAGTATTTTTATGTAAACACATGGCATAATTTCTGTATTAAAGCTTTAGACTAATGACTGTGGTTTGTTTACCAACTTAACAAGCTGAGGAACAGATATGCAGTGGGGCTACTGATCCCAGTCTGCCCATCCTCCCTCTCACTGCCTTCCTCTCTTCAACTCTTTAAGTCATCTCCCACTGCACATAGCAACACTTTCACATACAAACACTATGACACTGGGGACTCTGCATTTGTTCAACCCACATCAGATGAGATCACAGGTCACTGCTGCAGATCTGATTGTTGTCAGTCACATAACACTTAGGTTAAGACCAGCACACTGCATGAGGAGCTATCCCAGATCTTTTAGAATTAAATACATTTAACAGTCAAAGCTGTGCCATTTTACATGTAAAATACTTGTAGTGCAGGTCAATTATTGATTAGTTAACAGTATATCACTGAAACTCATGAATATACATACACATTCATGTGTGGAACCTGTTCAGTTACAAATTACATGAAAATTCTACACAGATAGCAAAGACAAAAATATACAGTACAGTTGCTTAACAGAGGGACCGAGAGCGGCAGGAAAGGGTGGAAAAGGAGTGAACTGCAAGAGAGAAAGTGCTGAGAGCTTGTAAAAGCTGTTCTTGTTCATTTATGACAGCTGCAAACACACACACACACACACACACAAGTCACAATAAATGGAATGTTTGTCACTCTCGTACCGAAACACACAATCATCCTCTCACACTTATCCTTTATGGCTACGTGGCAGATTGGCTTAAAGAGTACAGATATGCGTGTCAATTATCAAACAGCTTTAGTGAGTTATGGACAGGATCAGCCTCTCCTCCGCTCTCCTTTTCTCTTGCAGAACAATGAAGAAGCTTTTTGGGCTGCGTGAGTGCAGGTGTGCACATGACGGTGCGTTTCAGATGGATTTATAGAAACAAAAACACCAGCACTCACACAGAAATGCAGTCTTCTTGTGTATTATGAGGTTTTGCTTTGTGCCCTGAATAACCAATTAGACCCTAGATCTGTGAGTGCCAGTGTTTTGTTTCTATTGATTCTTGCCACTCCCAATACATTATTTAAGTTTTGCAGCTGTGCACGGTGCTACTTTACACAATATTTTCAGATGGATCTCCCATGACAGTTAAGGCTACTCCTGCAGAAATGAAAAACTGAAAAGCAAAGTGATGCACACACACACACGTCTAGCTACTAGTCAAAGGGGTTTTACCACACACACACACACACACACACGGGGGTCGGAGGGAATCAGGCATAGGGTCTACTGCAAAGTGACAGATGTGGCGACAGGCCATCCAGTCAGGCAGAAACACTCAACGGCTTCTTCAGCTGAAGACCGGGAGTGACATTCACTGAGGCTAGAGAGAAAAGTGTCAGCACAGTCCCACACACACACACACACACACACACACGCGCGCAAAAAGCAAAATATATAAAAACAAGCAAACTTAGCTTTACCTTTTTCCATTAGACTAAATGTCAAACTGTTTAAGTTGTATGTACATTAGGTTCAACTAACACTACAAAGCTGCTTGTCTTTGGTGAAGACATATTTCCTTAAAATACATAATTGTTGCAGACTAATAACTAACTGTCCCAACATTTGATGAAATTAAAAATAAAATATCCTAACATCACTTCAGCAAGAGGCAGGCAGCCTGAAAGAGGCATGCTGAGGACATGTCCTAACATGTACCGACATGTAACTGGTTGTGGAAGTAAGTTCCTGTGTGCGTGTACATGTCATGCCGCACAACATGATTCTCCTTTCTTGTAGAGGGAAAGGATTTCCTCTCTTTTTAATAAATGTATATGTCTATTCTACAGTACAAGACGTTTAGAACAAAGATGTGGCATTTGTGTGTCATTCATTTAACAGACCCCGCACTTTTTTCATGACTTCTTTTACATTTGTGTCGATTATTTTTCTTCCTATTACTTTAATTGGCTCTCTCTTCTCACTCTTTCCATAATTATCTTCTTTTCGTCTTTCTGTCACCTACTATGGCCATGTATTTGTGTTTTGCTCCATCTGTGAACCCAAAATGTATCTTGTCCTCACAGATAAGGATTAACATTTGAAGTTTCCGAGGCAATACAATGGGACAGCACAAGCTTCAACAGATCTAATGAAAGCTGGGTGGTTTGGGCAAAAATAATTAAATAAACAAGCTGCAGATTAAATGATTTTAACATTTATTGTAACAAAGAAGCCAATCCAATATAATAAGTGCCTAATTTCCCATACTGACTCGCATCACATTATATGTTTCCTACAGATTGTTTGGCCATGCACTCGTGCTGTGAACTTCCCATTTCACCTCATATCAAAGGTGAGAACAATTAATTCTGCTTCCTCTTTTCCTCTCATGCATATTTCATAAGCAACATAGCCGTGTTTTTGCATGTTTTGTCCCGTTATTTATTTTTTTAAAGACGTTGCAGCCAGTTCAGAGCCGCTCAGCTGAAACTTGTGCAGTGGTGCGTTCATGTGATGTGGAAATCAACAACCTCTTAGCCTTGAATCACCCAGCTCACAACTATTCCATCTATACTGGGGCTTAGCATCAAGATGTGAAGCCAGATCTGGGTATGATGTACTCATAAGGCCTGTCCGTTGCTTGCCTGATATTTACAGTTTTCTTTTTTAAAGGAGATGATCAGTGTAAACTGAATTTCACACATTTGTTAGGTTTCCATGCATCAAACTATTTTTGTTCGTTCTATTCCCTGATGCTGTTGGACACTGCTGGTTGCAGTAAATAAGCTACTCAGACTGTTTACACATATAGAAAGTGAAAAGAGGAATTGAGCCAAAGCATAAGAGGTATTTATGTGTTGTGGATCAGCAAACAAGAACAGTAGAGAGTAATAAAGTTTGCACTGACACGGCACTGCTCAATTTCCATGTTGGTGTTAAACATTAAAATTGTTTATAAAAAACCTACATTTTTACTTTTTAACATTTTTTTTACTTCAGCTAAGTCCTGGTAAAATATTTGTTCTCTTCTTCAAAACAAAAAGTGAATCCAGGCTGTAGAGTAGTAACCCTACACCTGCTTGGTTTGGTTGATAATGCCAGCTACCCACCCACTTATGTGATTTGCATATTGTGCATGAACATGCCATCTGATAACACTGCAGACAAAATATACACAATGAGTAGGCATGGACTTATTTGGCTAGTGTATGTGATGCAGATGAGATTGTAATGTAAGATTCAAATATCAAAAGGTCTTCCGAAACAAACTTTAAATCCAAAACTTTAAAACGAATGCAGAGTTTGAAAACAATTATTCACCTTAAAGCTGCATAAATAAATCAGCATAAGGCATCCAGCTAAACTATTGGAGCTGACATTTTACTCAATCTAATCATCTTTTAGTGCAATACGAATACAGTATCCACTTCCAATGTTCCCATAAAGCAGGTAGAGGCATGAAGCTGACTCCGATATTCTTGGTAACGGTGTTGTTGGCTTGCCATCATACTGTAATGTTGCAAAAAAAGAATATGATCAAAACGTGTTAAATAAAGCACGTTCAATTCCTAAATAGTTTTTGAAGGAGGGAGATACAAGACTTTGGCTACAAAAACTCAGTCAGTCAGCTCTCATCTGTCAAACAATGCTGTGTCAATAAGGAAAAGTAATTACATTTTTTCAGTGAAGTCACCTTTCCTTTCAAAACAGATCATTTCCAAACTAAAACACATCTCATCTCCCACCGTTATTATCATCTCTACGCACACACACACACACACACACACACACACACACACACACACACACACACATAAAGGAGATTAATTGTGAATTTCAAAGTGCATTGTTTCCTAGTTATGTATGTACGATGGAGAATCATTATTTTTAGACTGCAGTGGAACAAAACAAAGCGTGTTTGTCAAGTGGCAATGCCAAGTACAACCTGAAGCACAGAGACAGTTTGAGTTAAAACCGTTAGAGGGAACATTTACTAGAGGACATATTCAGTAGTTTCCAGCATTTTCAAAACATTTCTCTGAGCAAGAGTCTATCTGTGTCTGTGTGTGTGTGTGTGTGTGTGTGTGTGTGTGTGTGTGTGTGTGTGTGTGTGTGTGTGTGTGTGCGTGCATCAGCTGTCCCCCCCTGTAGCCCTTTCATGTCACCCAACACCAGGGGCTTGTGGCTGTGGCCACGGGTGGTCTACTATGTGAGAACTGGTTCCTGTAGGGGGTGTGAAGAGACCCCCTGATGGTATCAAAATATATACCGCAGGGGGACAAACACACAAACACACAAACACGCACATACACACACAGCTACGTGCTGTAAATTATACTCAGAGGACTTGGGTGTCTTTTTCGACATACACACCCTGAGACTTTTGCTAAATTAAGGCAGTTTATTTAGTAATTTCTGTCATTCCTGGTTCCTCAGTTAAGATTAGGGTTATTGAACAGGACAAGTATGTAATTAAATATGAATTTGCTGGGGTGGGTGGCAATCTATGGGATTCTTGTTATCACGATGAGGTTCAGAATTGATTCTTGATTCAATAAACACAAAAGAGGAACTGTATTCAGGCTCTTATTCCAATTCACAGTGTGTGGACCGCTTCACTTATTTCTTTAGTTCACTGAATTGCAATACACAACAGAACTTGCATCAAGTTAACCGGTCTAGAAGGTCACAGTCAGCTGAATAAAACAAGCTGAAAGAAGTGTGTGAAGGTGCACAGCTTTTTTATTTAAAAAAGGTAACAGCAGTCATTTGGAAACATGTTAGTTTTTTGTCAGCATGAGAATAATGAAATACATGTACAAAATGTATTTTGTAGAAGTAGGAGTTAGTCTTCTTGTTCTGGAGTAAAAGAAGTGCCGCACTGTGCCGTTACTGTTATTAACGTGCGTCTAGCAGTGGAGAACACCTTCTCTGTTGATGCACAATAACCAGGGACACGGACTATGGAGGGAGTTATGTTTTCTTTAACCAATCTGACTTGGTTGGAGGTTTTGTAAAGTTCTGCAGTGTGCTGGTTCGACAGCTCATTTGCTAGCTGAAGTTCAATGCTCAGCTTTGCTAACGTTAGTATCTGGGTGATGGCGAGTATTCACAAAATATTATTTTCAGGTTGAAAAGCAAATAATACAAAAAAAATGTTTAATCCGTTATAGAAATCTGTCCCTAATCAGGTTGCATCAAACAGAGGCCTCAATTTACCCGCTGATCATTTAAGGTTTCTCTGAAATGATAGATATGTAGGAGGTATTGGTGTCACCTTGTGGCTATCTGCCAACTAAAGAGCAATAAAGAGGAAACACTTGTATCAGCAATACCACGTGCTTGAGAGAGACGTATTGACCATTGGCGTCAGGCTATCCTAACGCTCAACGACCCAACCAATAAGACTTCTATTTAAACAACAGGTTCCTCGAATAACACAAACCTGCTCATCTCAACATCAGCACCACTGGAAACTGTCTCTAAATACATGGCAAATCTTAGTGTTGTTTGACTAGTCCCGCAGGCCAGTCTAAGTAATGAGGTAAAAGTAATATATGAATTAATGTATACATTTTAGTGCCTGAAGCCTTTAATATTGAGACTGGAAAACACATCAGT
Source organism: Cottoperca gobio (assembly GCF_900634415.1). Classification (NCBI taxonomy): domain Eukaryota; kingdom Metazoa; phylum Chordata; class Actinopteri; order Perciformes; family Bovichtidae; genus Cottoperca; species Cottoperca gobio. The sequence continues at coordinate 15,373,534 of NC_041370.1, read as the reverse complement.
GTACTAGTATTAAAACAGCTAACATTATGGTTTATAAGTTATTTCTACATGTAATGAGATGATATTTGCCCTGGGGATTCAACTGGGGTTTAGCCTTTTCCTAAGCAATGTTGTATCCAGAACTAGGTAAATTAATCTTGGCTCAACGTCAGAAAACAAACTAAGAGAGAGAAAGAATAAAAGGTACAGTGGTTGATAAAGGACAAAATGAGTTACACACAGACTCTGAGATTGCAAGAAAGGGAGAGAAATCACGCGAGAAAATGTAAGTGAAAGACTTAAAGGAGACTGGTTAGACAAAAAGGTGATTAAGTTAGAGGGATGTGCACAGAAAAAGATGGAGCTAGGAAAATTGATTTGCAACAAAATAGAAAGATGAGAATGTGATGGAGATGAAATTGATGGAAAATGAGAGAAGATCAAGCTGTGATGACAGAGGGAGAGAGAGCAGTGTGGGGGAAGAAGAAGCAAAACAACCAGAAGGATAGAAACATCATGAGGATGGAGCCAGACAGGAATACAGACAAACACCAGAGCAGAAGTGGGGCAGTTGCATAATGTTATAGATTCTCACTGTCTCTATCCTTGTGAAAGAAAAAAAAAAGCCTGCTCAATGATATAAACATTTTTTCAAGACTGTAAAAAAATAAAATCAGGCTAAATAATGTGACTTAATCACAATATCTTTTAACAACGTACAACTGTGGTTTCCTTCAGTCTCACTCCTCAGGCTTTCATTAGTCTCCCTCGTTTGATTCCTCTCTCTTTTACAGGTAATGAGGAGTGTTGATCACAACATTGATGTTAGGTTCAAGTTAATTACAGGTAGAATAACCATTTAATTGTGATGTGTGTGTTAAGTGGGTGTACATGTAATGTGTGTGTGTGGTTAAAAAAAATAAAAAAAAGAGGGGAGAGAAAAGAGGAGGCCAGTAACATAGGAAACTGAGAAGAGAGGGAATGAGTTCATCTTTTGCTTGCATGTCAGACTATTGTTATGATCAAATTTAAATGAATTGTATTTGAACCAAATGTACACGTGATTATGAACGGATTAATAATGTCTGTTAACAGCACACGATGGCTCAAAAGACAGGCTGTTGCTTGTGCTTCCATTAAAAGGGGAGGTTTTTTTGTTTATTGGTTCTAAAAACATGTGAAAATATGTGTCTCTTGTTTAACAGCTATAATGGAACAAGAGTAGATATATACATGTGTCTCCCCAAACTTTGACAGGGGAGCCTCTGACCCAATCGGCAACACATTTTAAAAAGCTGCCTTTCCATGATTGCCTTTTTTTGTTGTCGTTTGTGCACGTAACTTTAAAACACTGAACACCCTACTTGTATCATTTACTTTTTGTTGTTCTAAATCAGTCGTTGTGGAAATCCACAGTACAGAAATATGCCACATGGCAGAACGTTTAATCCCTGCCGGTATCCAAAGGGCATTTGTTTTGTGACACTGCCAAAAAGCTGAAAGGGTTCAAACAAAGGACTGTGTAGATTAAAAGACCCAATTAATCTATCCTCTTCCAGTCTCCCAAGCTCCAGGTCTAGACTTCAAAGCAGACACAAACTTGAAGACTTGAGCCACTAGTAGTTTTGTTCTTGTTTCCCCCTTCTCATTGGTGTGTACCTATCATGACTCATCAGGACTTATGGAAACAACTATGTAGTCATGTAGTTATCTTCAATAGAGTTACTGGTTATGGAACCAGTCAGGGCAGAGACCAAAGGATTGTGTTCCTGGAGGATAGAAAATAAAATAAAAATGAAAAATGTTTTAGCTCAGGAAAGAAACTAAGAAATAGTGCTTAGAGCATGGACTCAGTATTATGTCAGTGTCCTTGTTGTTAGAGAAAGGGGTACCCAACAGTGAATTGTAAAACCCAGTGCAGAAAGATAAGATGGGACAGGAAAAGGAGAAAGAAAACATGAGTAAGTTGTAAAGAGGATACAAGGGGGGACCACTTAGTACAGAGAAAATAATGGTCAGTTAGAATATCCTCAGTTCAAGGTGTACAACTATACATACCGTCCTGACCCGGGTCATCAGTTGCCCCTCTCGCTGCACTGAATATGATGTAACAATGTGCACACGTTCTTTTTTTCTAAAATAAAAACAATTAATGTAATTATTTATTACTGGTTTGGCACACAATCAAATATCACAGGAGGATTGAAAGGGGCACCTCCAAAATAATTGAGGAAATTGTTTCTTTGAGTGGGAAATCATAATGATTTACTAGGCTACAGGAACAAAGAAGAGGGTGTCATTTGTTTTGTATCTTTTGTGAGTCGCACGGACTAACAAGGAGGAAGTTGGTATGTCAACAACAGAGCAGTAGTGTGCTCAACAGCTCGGGGAAGGGAACACGCATACAGAGTGGCGTTTTGGGAGGAAGAACTAAAAGCCAAATGTGAGTCAGAGGACTTACAGCAGTTAAACATTTTAACAGGCGCAAGCCTCCTCTCGGTGTGTGTATGAGAGACTGTGTGTGTGTGTGTAAAGCCATACAGACAATAACAAGGCCAGTGAGCCGAGCACATGGTCCGGGTGTGAATATAAGTGTCCTACTGCCACCTATTGACTGAAGTAGGAAGTGCTCTCCCCTCCCCCACACATGGTGTTGCAGCAGGATTATACAGGAGTACAAATGGCCTTTATGACAGCGAAAAGACAAAAAAGGAAAATGAAAAAGGGCCAAAAGAAGAAGAAAATGTGTGATTAAGGGATAGAGAAGTGAGAAAGGGAAGAAAGATGTTTAACAGAGAACAACAAACTAATATTAAGACTGTCTTTCTTTCAGTACGCTTTAAAAACAACTTTCAAATCTAATACATGTTCATCTGTTGCTCAGGTCCATTTGTGCTGTTCCTCAGCTGTTTTCATTTCTTTAAATCATTTGCTTTCAGACTACTTCTTTCTCTAGTTGATTAAGCTCTCCTGCACTGTACTAAAGACTGTGTATAGTGTTCTACTACAGATTTAGTATAGGGTTATTACATGCACAGTATTTAAGTACACGTAGCAAAATGATGCATTACAACTGCAGCACTGTGGTTAAGAATACAGATGTTAGTTCTTAAAGTAATGAGCATCAGTAAAACCATGTATACAGCGTAATATATACTGTACATTTAGCAGCACTACGGTATATAAAACAATAGAGCGATAATACAGTAGTACTACAAAGTACGGCGTTTATCAAAGGCGTAAACGTATTTTGATATCATGAAGTAGAGTAGGTACAGAGTAGAGGTGCGGACACAAGTTCACAGAGGACAGAGCAGATGGTGTCTGCTGGACTTACACAATCTCACACACACACACACTGGTGACATAATAGCAGCATGCCAGGTGTGCAGTTGGTGGCCTGCAGTCTGGCATTGACTGTGTGCGTGTGTGTGTGTGTGTGTGTGTGTGTGTGTGTGTGTGTGTGCGCGCGCGCGTGTGTTTGTGTGCGTGCGTGCGTGTGTGTGTGTGTCGTGCTCTTTGTGTGAAAGGGGCCCCCTATTCACTAGTCTCTGCTGCCAGCTTGGCACTAAATCACAGGACAAGACGGTGCACGCGCAAACACACACGCATGCACACACACCACCCTCTGTTGCCTTTTTGTCCAGCCTATGGAGATAATGAAAAGAGGTCAAACAAGAAGACAGAGGCAGAGAAGCAAATGAAGGACGACAATGACGGCAGTTTAGTTGACGTTTAGGTGAACGAGACAAAGAAAATATATTTAATATGGTACAAGTACAGAGACAAGAAAAATAGAAAATAAATATTCTCTTTTTTTTTCTTTAGTGTCTCTTGTCCCACCAGTGAGCTGACTCAAATTGAGAACACACGAACACACACACACACACACACACACACACACCATCATGGCCATGCATAATGAGTAGTGGTAGAGGTGAGACTGCAGCTGGGTTGCCTGAAGAGAGTGCCTGAGGAAACAATTTGTGTGTGTGTGTGTGTGTGTGTGTAGGTGTGTGTGTGTGTGTGTGTGTGTGTGTGTGTGTGTGTGTGTGTGTGTGTGTTTACTTTACATGCTTGTGGATAGCGTGAACAAGTGTGTGTTTAAAGCCAGAGAAGTAGCAGTTACCCAACAGCCAAGAGACAAGGACAGAGAGAGAGAGATATCAGACGCAAGCAGTAAGAAGCAGACTGGGAGGTGGAGAACGGCACAAACTGAAGGATCCTCCACTCAATCTCAATTGTAGCTACCTTGAATGAGAAATATAACCTGTATACAACTGGTTTTCAATCACTCCCCAGCAACCTGCATTGCATCAGCACCTACAGTAGTGACCTGCTGTGGTATAGTATTTCACCACTCTAACAAATACTTGTGCTATCAGTTGATAAATATTACACGGTTGCACCAAGCCAGCGTCCAGAGGACAAAATCATATCATGTTGTGAGCTTATTGGCTCTTCAGTGTCTATCCTGACAATACACCTTTTTACTCTGATATTTTCATATCTACTATTGCTATGTTTTACAACAAGAAAAGCACAGGCGGAACTAATAACATTATCAATGGCTCAGTTCTGTTTTGGTGTCTCAGTAAACAAGGCCATTGAGCCAGCATGCACGACACAGGGCTCTGACACTTAAACACCTGAAATGAATGCAGTGATGATAAGCGTTATTAATTACACCTGCAAATTGAATTACAGAGGCTGACTACTGAAGCAACACACTGGGATTGTGTCATTTATTTATAAACAATAACTTGTGTCAACAGTCGTTTGACAAATGCTATGATCACAAAAACTATACTTGGATTCACACCGTTTTGTTTAGCAAATAACATTAATCAGATTTTGAAAAAGTAAAATAGACAAGTGTTCAACACAATATATGACTTGCCTCAGAGGCTTTCCTGCAAACTCATTTGAAGTTTGAGTTGTAGTAGAGAAAAGAAAATTCTTTCACCAGCAGAGCCATGCTGAGAACTGAATCGGTGTCATGCTCAACGCCTAAAACTACACAGCGATATTTAAACAAATTAAGTCGAGTAACAAAAGACTTGTTATCAGTTCATGATGCTTCGTAGTGTTGACATATGTTTGAACTCTGGTGCGTGTGTGTAGGTGGGACTGAAGTCTGTTTTGAATTTATTGGCTACACAACAGCCAGATTATGAAAAACTGTTGCTGGAGTCTGAACCATTCGTCAGTACAGAAGAGCACACATGGAGAAACTTCTGTCTGTGTGAAAAATATCAGCAATTCATCGGCTTGGAGGAGATTCAGAAAATCCATTTTTAGCTTCTCCATGAGAGCTTTCCCAGAGGATAATGAATTTGACCGCACACACACACACACACAGTATGTTGTGCTTGTGCATGCTCAGCAGTTTTCCACATGGCCTTTCCAATAGACGGCACTTTGATGGTAGTAACTCAACTATGATCAATGTGCTGCTATCAATATTTCAGTCTCTGCGCATCTGCCTCAGTGTCTCTATTTCTCTTGCTCATTTCTCAATTAATGAGAGACAAATAAGAGGTGAGCTTTCTTTTAATCTTCTTGCCTCCAGGTCCACTTGAACACAATGGCACATATGCATACAGATCTGCACCCGTTATTCATTCCGCAGAAAAAACACCTGATAATGTTAACAGCTACTGAACATGCACACCCTCACATGTGGTTTGGCCCTGTATATCTGTGAGAAGACACATTGCATTGCCCTGTTCTTAAATGTCCACAGCCTTTTCTCTGCTTCTGTGATGGCTTACTGTTCTCACAGGGTTCATTTACCTTTCTGCCAATTTAATCTAAGGTGTAATTCAAATGTTGCCACTAAACTTTCATTTGAACACCCAACCTGGAAGAACCACTGACCCATAGATGATCATTTTTGGCAAACGTTGGAAGCCCCGTCCGTCCATGTGTCTCGTAGCTGCAGCAGCAGAGGTAAACAGGAGCTGACACCTGTCACAAATTTTGGGGCTAACCAAAAAGCTAGCCCACAGATCTGTCCGTCTATCTGTGTCTATGTGTCATATGTCATGGAGCTGGAGCCAGAAAACTAAGCAGTGTCATTTCTGCTAATATCCGTGTTTGACACTGATGCCATCAGTCATGTAGAAATGAGAGAAAAAGCGGATGATATCTGTGAATATTAGTGGGTATATTTGCCTTCAATGTATGATGTTATCATAAAAAGGACTTAAAAAGAACAAAAAATATGATTTCATTGTCAGTTTCATGAGCAAAAAAGTAGCCCATGTTCAATGCTGACACACATGCATGAAATTGCATTTTCAGTGGTTTTGCTTAGAATCAAGTGCATCAAACCTTTTTACATAAGGGAGAAAAGCGGCAGCTGTCAGGTCTAAAAAAACTGAACAATACTGGTGATACGAGGTTTCAGTTGTATGTTGTCATTATGCCAACGCTCACTAGAGCCCAAAATTCAAGCTGTGTCCTGATAGCTAAGATGCATGTTGCACACTAATGCAGTGTGTCATGTGGGAGTAATAACAGTGTGTCTGTATCTATGAAGCGTCACGTCCTGTTTTAGACAAGGCTATTTCAAAAACACCCTCCTGACAGCCACAAAGGGGGGGTTTGAGGACCACAACAAAAATAATCTCGTACACAGCCCCGGCACCTCGCTCTGTCTGACTGTCCCCTTGTCTCCTTTCACATTTCTCAGCCACCGTGTTTACAGGACAGGGCATCTGCAGGTTTCAGTAATAATTCTATTTTAGTATAAATGGGCAGTACAGAAAGTAATATTCTTTTTATGTAACACAGATGTAGTAGGAAATATATTATAATTAATCCTGGTGCTGCAGTGTCACGGCTGCTCTATAATCAGTAACATCTCATGAAGCATGTATAGTTGGATTTGTATTTATATTGGAAATTGATATTTGTCATAGCTAGTCCCCGGACAGAAACACGCCCACGCTTAATTATAAGCTTGGTCACACATCATCATCCGTCCTCACATGACTACAGAGAGGAATTTGATGGAATTTATTTTAGTTACGGTTATACTTTATACAATTTGAAATGACAACACTCCTGCTGTGATGAGCATGTTTGTATTGTTTGAGGCCTGGTGTTGCCCTACAGGTATTTGCAGCCTGTCCATTGCAGCAGAGGGACGGCCTTGATGGGAGACAGGCCTCATATCACAAAGTCGACCCTGTCAGTTCAGCTAACGCACTGACAAGGGGACTCATTTGGGGGGGTTTTAAAAAAACAATGCCAAAAAAGACTGTCACTAAAAAAGTTAACACATATTGCAATCAAATACAAAACCTATATCTGTAAGAGAACTAGGGCCGTTTACTTTCTTATGGAATCAGAACAGAGGGATCTGCATATACATTTATCACACCTGTAACCTCCATTATCGTGGCACTACTTTGAGAGGGCACATAAACTGAGCGATGCATATCTTGGCAAATAAACTTTAAAAAGCAAGTATTGACCGAGTTAATCTTTGCATGTATACTATGAATTAAAAATCGAAAGTATTTTTGAGAATTGATACAATATGACAAAACATATCGCAATATATTTGTCTGCACCCCTAGTCAGACCAACACAGTTGTGAAGCTTTTAAGAAGTATAATTTATAGATTACAGTGGCTCAATTTTTCCTAGATTGTCATATTATGACACACTGTTTAATATAAATACAGTCCAAAAATAGAAGAAAGGAGGACAGAGGTGAACAGCGATGGAGTGAGGACTGAAAAGGGCCATGAGAAAGAGTTGGAAGAGTAACAGGAAGAAATGAGATGGAACAGGACAAGAGGGTTAAGGAAAAAGTAGGAAGACAGGAGATGTTTAAACTTAGAGGAATAGGGAAGTGAGAAGGAGGAGAACATTCATTGGTTTGTTGGCAGACTGCTGGTGGAGGTTGTTTACCTTTTATCTACTTACTCACCTCATGGAGAGGATGATCTTCCATCGCCACAATTGCTCACCGAGAGAAATATGGTGAAACATTTTTCTATGTTTTCACTTCTGTGCCAACACACACTCAATCACTGTTCCTCGCATGACTCTGTCACTCACAAAACGATGCATGTGAACCCTCACACTCCACACCTATACCCACACACACACACACTTGTCATTTCCTATGACATTTCCAGCCTCCATTACCTGCATACATTAACAAACCTCTCTGATGTTAAAAAATTATACATTCATACATTTGAATAATTCAGATTATTTTAAAAGCTGTGCACTCAATCACTCCCTTTTTCCAGATGGAAAGAGAGCTATTTACCTCAAATCACATTTGAATAAATCCTATAAATCCTTTCAAAGTTCCCCAGGATAAACCAATCAAATACCCGCAACGCTAGCTGACTGGCCAATCAAAATTAGCATTCATACTTGCAGCCTTTTTTTTTATTCAAAAGACATCAAATAGCAAATCAAATTGCAGGGCCCATTTGTGAGGCTCAATTTGTTTGAGATAAGAAAAGGTGGCTAATAGAGTGAGAGTGACAGAGAAAAAGGGGCATTGCTGCAGTGCCATAATGTAATTCCAAACCTAACAAAAACATTTGATGGAGTAAACAGCGTGCCTTTGGTTCATACATGTGGTAGATGATTCTATTTGTTCAACAAAAGAGAAATATATTATATGTGACAAACAAAATATACATTAGATGGCCAAACGGTGTGGACACCCAATTATTCCTGAGATGTAACCTGCTTATCAAACTCGCCAGTGAGCCTGTGTGTGAGAAACAATTACAACATGGTCAATAAGAATCAGTAAACTAGTGTGTGTGTGTGTGTGTGTGTTTATGTGAGATGGTAGAGTTAGAATGAGTAAGCAACACAAAAATAAGCATGGGAAATATGACTGCTGGAGCTACGACGGGCTAAAACTGAACAGCGAGAACAAAATATTTGAAAGGTATTTAATAACTTACACACTAGATTGTGACTGTATCCAATATAAAGACAGTGGACAGATAATTAAACTTCATCTTCATCTTCAACTGTACAGTATATCTCAAAAGTGAGTACACCCTTTAGATTTTTGCAAATATTCTGTTATATCCTTTCAGGGGATAACATTATCCTACTGAAACTTTGATATAACTTAAAGTAGTCAGTGTGCTGCTTGAATAACAGTATAGATTTATTGTCCTTTGAAAATTACTCAGTACACAGCTGTTAATGTCTAAACAGCTGGCAACAAAAGTGAGTACACCCCATAGTGAACATGTCTAAATTGTGCCCAAAGTGTCAATATTTTGTGTGACCACCATTGTTATCTAGCACTGCTTTAACCCTCCTGGGCATGGAATTCACCAGAGCTGCACAGGTTGCTTCTGGAATCTTCTTCCACTCCTCCACGACGACATCACAGAGCGCACGGATGTTGGACACCTTGCACTCCTCCACCTTCCTCTTGAGGATGCCCCACATGTGCTCAATTGGGTTTAGGTCTGGAGACATACTTGGCCAGTCCATCACCTTAACCTTCAGCTTCTTCAGCAAGGCCGTTGTCATCTTGGAGGTGTGTTTAGGGTCATTATCATGTTGGAAAACTGCCCTACGGCCCAGTTTCCGAAGAGAGGGGATCATGCTCTGCTGCAGGATGTCACAGTATATATTGGAATTCATGTGTCCCTCAATGAAATGCAGCTCCCCAGTGCCGGCAGCACTCATGCATCCCCAGACCATGATGCTGCCACCACCATGCTTGACTGTAGGCAAAACACATTTGTCTTGGTACTCCTCACCAGGGTGCCGCCACACACGCCGGACACCATCTGACCCAAACAGGTTTATTTTGGTCTCATCAGACCACAGGACATGGTTCCAGTAACTCACGTTCTTGGATTCATTGTCTTCAGCAAACTGTTTGCGGGCTTTCTTATGCATCGGTTTCAGAAGGGGCTTCTGTCTGGGGCGACGGCCATACAAACCGATTTGATGCAGTGTGCGGCGTATGGTCTGGGCACTGACAGGCTGACATCCCACTTCTGCAACCTCTGCAGCAATGCTGGAAGCACTCGCACGTCTATTTTTGGAAACCAACCTCTGGATATGACGCTGAGCACGTGGACTCAACTTCTTTGGTCGACCCTGGCGAGGCCTGTTCCGAGTGGAACCTGTCCTGGCAAACCGCTGTATGATCTTAGCCACTGTGCTGCAACTCATTTTCATGGTGTTGGCAATCTTCTTATAGCCAAGGCCATCTTTGTGAAGCGCAATAATCCTTTTTTTCAGCCGCTCAGAGAGTTCCTTGCCATGAGGTGCCATGTTGTCCAGCATTCAGAGAGAATTGTGCCCAAAACACCAAATTTAACAGCCCTGCTTATCATTTACACCTGAATCCTTGTAACACTAACGAGTCACATGACACCAGGGCGGGAAAACAACATCATTGGGCACAATTAGGACATGTTCACTATGGGGTGTACTCACTTTTGTTGCCAGCTGTTTAGACATTAACAGCTGTGTACTGAGTAATTTTCAAAGGACAATAAATCTATACTGTTATTCAAGCAGCACACTGACTACTTTAAGTTATATCAAAGTTTCAGTAGGATAATGTTATCCCCTGAAAGGATATAACAGAATATTTGCAAAAATCTAAAGGGTGTACTCACTTTTGAGATATACTGTATGTAAATTATGACAGGCGTTACCCTCCAGCTTCCTCTTCCTCTGTTTTGAAAACAAAAACTAAGCGTATCCGAGACTCATGTTTCCTGAGTTTTAACGGATGACACACGCACACACAAACACACAGCCTTCACATCTGATCTCCAAACTGAAGTTCCTGCTTTGTGTCCAGTCGATTACACGTTTGCATGAACATGCAATTTGTTTGAGTACTTGTTAGTTTTGTAACGAGTGGTTTAAATAATACATTTATTTAGTAATTTGTTGAATGAATATCCCCTATGGTTATCATGTGGCTGTAACTCTATCTTTACAACAACAAGTATTTGTGACGACAAAAAAAGGCACCCAAATGGTTACATTACAGGACAGTAACACAGGTTGCGTCAGCCACACAACACTGTCCCAAAATAATGTTTGCCCTGCAACTTCTCTTAAACAAGTGTAAAGGGCAGGTGTATCTTCGCCTGCACTTTCACCCATGTGTAACATGTGCACAAACACACACACCAAGGTTCAAGCAGCTGGTGAGTTTGCCCTTGACTGCCCACCCCCGGGCACTGCAGTGGCATGGATGCAGCTGTTTTAAAGAGTTCTGGATGAGATTTAGAAAAGCCATGTCCTTGTCAAGGGTATATTCTTGTTTTTCATTACACAGATATAAAGTGAGTCTGTGTTCGGGCCGACAATAGTACTGTCTCCTTATTCACAAGGTAATGAGTTAAAAATGTATGACATCTGATTTAAATATGTGTAAGCATCCATACCAGGTATAAGACATGGTACCAAGTAGCATGTGTATATATATATATATATATATATATATATATATATGCCGCTGTGATCCTGCCACAAAAGGAGTTTGAACCGGTGTGCAACATCTTTACATCTGTTATGCGGTAACACTAGACTTCCGGGTTAATGTCCCCTTTTCCTATTGGTACCTGTATTAACACAACCCCACAGCATCTTTTGCTTTTGGGCACAAAGGCTGTAACACGGGTGGCTGGCGTCTCCCTTAGAGATAGGGTGAGAAGCTCAGCCACCCGTGAGAGACTCGGAGTAGAGCCGCTGCTCCTTTGCGTTGAAAGGAGCCAGTTGAGGTGGTTCGGGCATCTAGTAAGGATGCCACCTGGGCAACTGAATCCTGAGTACCTGTTGCCTCAAAGCATTGCCTTCAAAAGTTCCGAAAATCAAACATAATAAACTGGCTCTTGTCAAAGCAATAATGAAAATTTGCTACAGCAGCATCCGCTGCAGACTGTAGTTTGTTTTAAGTAGAAGGACGGCGCTAAAGAACATGTTTTTGACAGCTCTCAGGGATGAAGTCTTGGTTACTGAATAAACAAGCTGTACATTTGACAGGGATTTAAAACACAGCTAGACTAAAACATGCATGCTCAGATTTTCAGGTTGAACCACATTTAAATGATGTGCATGAGCAATAAAATGTTAAAAAGGATGAGACACTTGACCTTAGCTTGTTGCAAAGTACTAAGGAGGTTTGCAATCGCTTGGAGAGGGGAGATGGTGAGAGGGGGATGGATCTGAATGTCATTTTGTGTGCTTATTTGTATATTAGTTTCGGTGTGTGTTCATGTATACAGATGTAGTACACAGATTTGAGATTCAACACCAGACAACAACCTTTCAAAAATTTAACCGACTCCACCAAAAAAGTCATCGGTAGATAAGCGAGATTTGTGTTTGCAATGTGTAGACTTGACCTTGACCGACCCGCCTGGGGCTCTAACAGAGACATGGTCTGCTGTGCGATTAGGGATTCTGGGAGTCTACTGTTAAGGAACAGATGTCCGTGCACAACAGCTGTTCATCTGGCATCATCTCCCCAAGATCCTAGTTATCCTATATCAGCACCTTCAATTGTCCAATAGTAATACTTCCAGTCCCGCAGCAAAAAAGTCAAGGATCAGTACATTTGCCGGACATTCAATGATCCTTATTGTCATTTAAGTACCTCTTCTTTGAAATAATATTTTGAAAGGCTACATCAAATAAACAACTTAATTCAAATGAATGTTGTGAGTGTGTGTGTGTCTGTGCAGCTGTATGTGTGAGAGAGATAATGTACTCACCCTGAAATGACTGCCTGGCTCTTTCCACTAGCTCCTCGATGGGATAGCTAGCCAGGTCTCCTCTGGCATGCTTAGTCTTACAGTAGGTACATGCGTTCAGACACCTAGACAGACAGAAACAGACGATAAGAGCGATGGTGAGAGAAAGAGACCGCTATGGATGCAGAGAGCAGTATTCTTCAAACATCATGAATGCACGTAGGGTGAGATGCCACAGCAAATATACAGTACAAAATTAAACACGGAAATATAAAAATGTTTTGTAATTTATGTTGCACGCTAAGGCGTTTAAACAAGTTTATATTTTGTAAAGAATTTGAACATATGGCTACATTTGGTGCAATAACTACAAGTTAAAAAACTAATTTACTTTTTTAAGTAAGAGTTATACATTGTAAATCATTTACAATATAACATCTCAAAATGTACCAATCCAGCCATTAAAGTGATTGTTTGAAGTAGGGTTGTATAAGGTACTTATGGGCTGGAGTAAATGGCAGTTGGCCTGCCCCCAGTTGGGAGAAACAGGCAGGCATTACAGCAGGTGGAGAAGGGCGTCAGCAAAACCTATTTAAGCCACCTAAGGGCCCACCTAAAAAGTTCCGGAAAGTGCTGTCTGACAGCAAGGTAAAGCAGTCAAAATATTCCTAATATAGTGTACACTTTAACTAGTACTGATGTTTTAGGTGGGCCTTTCTTTTAGGTTGCTAAAATGAGTTTTGCTGCTGCCCTCGTCCACAGCAGTTCATTACTTAGCTTCCATGCTGGGACTCCTGCTTGATTCTCCAAACTGGGGACATGCCAACAGTCGACTACCGTAGGTAATACACTGATTAAGTACTTCATATAACCCCAACTCAACAATCACACAAAACTATCCCTTTAACAACATCTTCCCATCTGAACAGTGGAGATAGCATGGATTTAGGAGAACATGGCGAGTGCACAGATAGATAAAAGACTTTTAAATTGAGGAAATCTATTCATGCACTCTTTTTCAATAGAGCGGACACAGGAGAAGAAAGTCAAAACTCTCCTGAAGCTAGCTCCAAAATAACCGTGGACAGTTGTCTCTCGGACCGAGGGAAGCAGCAGAAAGATTAGACTCAATACATGTTTTGTTTTACATAAAATAAAGACGCTTAATTCAAATTGACCGTGAAAGGGAGGGAGTAAGACTATGAAGCAGAAAAAATTATATAAGAAAAAAAAAAAGAAATACGGCCTCACACCAGATCCAGAAGCATGGCACGGTATATTCTAGTTCAGGATAAAGGGGGCCTTTCTTCACTACTGGAAAGAAGAATGAAGGCCATTGTTAAACAAGTGTTTTTTGTTTCTATTTACTCCATTAGGGTCATACTGGGTTAAAATATACACTGATGTTATTACAGTAGTTTCTTTTCACTCAGGGTTTCATGGCTGGCTTAGATTTCACAACAGCTTTAGTTACTTGCAAGAACATGCAGTCGGGTGAACACAAGTTAAACACAATACATTTGTTAAATGTGTGTGGATCAAAATACTGAAAGGAAAAAACAAGACCAACCTACTTTCTCAAAAACCTTTTGACCTGTGTGTTCATGTATGGTGTTAATAGTTGGCACCTTGACCTCTACGATTTTAGTTTTTGTTCTGCATTGCTCATTTGAAGGTGGATCTAATACTGCCACAATTCAGTTCAATTGTCAATGGAGTATACCAACAGTGACGTAAAGCACTAAAATACAGTGGTGTTTTCACTAAAAGCCCCAAATTAACCAAACTGTGACTAATATTGGACCACAGTCCACCTACTCATGAAGAGAACAACATGACCATCTATTTATACAGCACCACTAATGCAAGCGTTTGACACAGAAAAAAGATCAAAAACTCAATGTTATCTCTAATAAAAGTGTGACAATGTTTAAATTGGTTTGTTGTGGGATTTATACACTTTATGCAATGACAAAAATGTCTTACTAAAGATTATTAGCATCAAATGCTGTGATGTAAGGCAGCTAGTATTAGAGTATGAAATCAGACTGTTGTAGATAACAAGCTTAAATCCTGTATCTGTCCGTGACAGACCCATGGAGAAATTACAGGGATTCCCAAGAACACGCCAACAACACAGAACTCGAGGCTAGAGTAATGAGGTAGTGGAGAGACTATCAGTGTATCCTCATAGTTTACACGAGCCACTGAATGAAGGCTTGAAGCAGCTCTGGGAAGAACAGGGTGACACACTACAGATGAGAGTTGAGAGAGTGCTTTCAGAGAAAATGACTTCTCAGAAATGGCATAGATGTTATGGTTAACTAACAATGTTATGAAGTCCACATACAAAAATGGTGTTAAAGTTTAATTTAAAATATATTTCTCGGAGGAAAGATTACTTGGAACTACTTTTCTAGTATTGGTTCAGATTCAGACACACTTGGACACATTTACACGAGGGGCGATGCTAAGTTTGACCACAGATCACTACAATTAGCAACAGAGCCGATCAATTAACACAAAACTGACAAAGCAGCAATGCTAGAGGGTCTAAGGAACCTTTTGAACACTTTCTTTATGGAATTTTCTGGACTGTGAAAGACCTTCTCACTGCAAGTGCCCACTGAGACAGCTACAATATCTTTATAATCATTTTGAAAAACAACCAAAACGCTGGGAGCATTTTTTTAATGCCACCATGGAAAAGCAAAAAGAGAATATAGCTATCTATCCATCAATCTCTCCCTCTCAGGGTATTGCTTATCGGAGTTGAGGGCACTAAAGATGGCAGCTAGGTCACAGGACCTCGCTGTAGAGAAAACACAGACAGATGGGGCCCTGCATGTACATTTACTCGCACGCACACGCACACACACCCACACACATCACCACCAGGGGGTCCATCCATCTTAATGTGATCAGGCCCAGCTGAGTGGATCACACCAACATTAATCTCAAGAGACAGTCAGTGGCCTTCTTGAGTGTGTATGTGCTTGCATCAATTATATGTATGTGTGTTCATGTGCCTGTGTGAGCATGCTGCTGCTGAACATTTGTCCAGTATCACAACAACGCATTAGCAGTTACGACCTCACCATCAGCCAAAACAGACTGCGACAACTAGTCAGCACCCTTAGACTGACAGTGACCGAAGGAGAGGAGCAGTGTCACTCTCTCTGACACACACACACACTCCTTGGTGTCTATTGACGTTGTGCTGTGCTTGAGTTACTCTATTCTGAATTGCATTATTTTCTGAAGACTAGAGAAGAGAAAGAACTGAGATTTGCATTACTGTTTAATTTAAATGTATTCCAACCAACAACAAGGAGAACTTTTAAAGAGTAGCTGAAATTACACAATGATTTCACATTACTGTTCATGAACAACAGCAAAACGCCAGCGGTGTAAAGGAGAAAGATTTTAAACAAAATATTTCTCCTCCTTATCAAGCCTTCTCCTTTGTTTCGTCCCAGTTAATTAAACCACAGAGGTAGCTGTTGAACCTGACAACAGTGTAGTTCATCAGTGTGTTACAATGAGAAATGCCACCTCCCCTGTGTGTGTGTGTGTGTGTGTGTGTGTGTGTGTGTGCGTGTATCTGTGTGCGAATGTGTATTGTGTATTTGCAGCCTTGATAAGGTAACAAAGAAAGGAAAGCCCTGAGGTTCCTCTATACATTTGTAAACCTCCCTCGACACACACACACACACACACACACACACACACACACACACACACACACACACACACACACACACACACACACACACACACACACACACACACACACACACACACACACACACACACACACACCAGGAGAGCGTTGAGTAGGAAAAGGTTTTCCAAATGATAAGTATTCAGGCTCTACACAATAATTAGAAACTGTACCATACATAAACAAATTGGGCCATCTGTGCATTTACATGAATGTGTGTGTGTGTGTGTGTTCATTGGGGTTTGTATTGTGCGGGCTTAAAGATGTAATTATGAAAACAAAGCTTAAACTGTGAGGGGAAGTCTGAGCACTTTGCAAATTGTAAAGAAAGATTATCCATCGCACTTATTGTTGAGATTGGGAGAGGGGTGGAGTGAGTATAGGAGCAAACAAAATCTTAAAACTGCTATTATATGAGAGAACAAAGCTTCAAGCCTGTAAGTTTACTGTTACTGTCATCTCAAAGTCAAAGTGGAGGTTGCAAAATGATGTGGAGTCACGAAACAAAGCATGCTGACACAATGGAGTAAAGACCTATTAGGAGCAATGAATAGAAGATGATTAGTTATTCAGAGAAAGGTTGAGAGCAGAACTATATTTACCCTTGATACACAGTAAGATGGCTGCACTCAAGTTACATGGGAACTTTGCATGCACGCCAATGATCTTGAGGGACTCTGTTAAAGACAATATTCTTTATACCTCATATCACTTGATAAACACAACATTTGTTTACCCAAGTAATTACATTGCTGCACCAGTAAAAAGAGAAAGCCAGCCTTGTGAGGAATTAGAGCTAAACTTGTATCAATACTTCCAAACAAAGAATATCCATATGTCTGCCTTTTGTCGATGTTATTAGTCGAGAATATGAATGATGGTGGTCAGCATGTACAAAAATGTAAGCAAGCAGATCAGTGTGTCATTACCTGATGGATCGTGCAAAATTCCCAAATTGGGCATGTGACAGACTTCTTATCTTACCAAGTAAAACCCACACGTTGTGTTTTATTACACAAAACAACACAACAATGATTTGCTGCTTTCAAAATGAGGCCAAACCAAATGACAGAAATTATGCAAAGGCTTTGAGAGTTCATTTGAGAACATTTTTCAGATGGCCTATTGACCGTTGATTAGTCGATGCAGACTACACACAAAGGGGTTTAATTGAGTGTCTGAAACCTTTTACAGTCCAGAGTTAAAGTTGAGAAACAATGAGACTGCCATGGACTGGCAATGAGTCTCTCTGGTCAGACTGAGGAATAAATAAACACACATTTCTCTCACCATTATCTAACTTAATATTGTTTTTGCATTTTGGTCTGTGTGTGTGTGCATGTTTCTATTCATCTATAAATAGACCAGTGTGTATAAGTGTGTGTCCTACTGCAGCTGGGGCCTCTCAGTGTTCAATCCAGCCTGTGAGTCTGGCCTCTTGAATTTATTTTGTCTCGTGTTCCCAGTGCTGCACACTGAAACAGCTCTGCGTGTGTGTGTGTGTGTGTGTGTGTGTGTGTGTGTGTGTGTGTGTGTGTTTTAGAAAATGTGTCACATGCTGACCTTAGATTTCTGTAACTCACTTGTTGTTTTGACTGGAAAGAGAAAGCATGTGCATGTGTGTGAAACCACCAGCCCATGTCTACAGTGCATAGGAGCTGTGAGTGTTTTTCCAACTTCTTGTTTTGTCTATAGACAGACCTCGAGACACTGTTTGTACTAGATCAGTCAGCCCATTGTTACTGGGCAAGAATGGTAAATTATGATGTTTGTTTATTATGAACCACTAGACATACTGATAAAGTCAAGGAGTATAAGATCTGATCCAAAGTTGCTCTGCATAGCCAGCTAATTATCTCACCTGTTGCCTTCCTGACCACTTTACTGTGTAACTGACTGACTGTCGAAATCACTTGTTGTCGTCAACCTCTCTGAATGACCAACTGACTTTACTGATTCACTGGCAACCAGACTCACTGCAAGACTGAGTGACCTGCTCATGGTGACTTAACAAGCGACTGAATAACCCGCTGGTTTGACTGGTGACTGACTGAGTCGCTGGCCAAGTAGGTGAGCGACTAACTAAACAAGGATATCTCCATCAGGTATCAGAAAACCTACTTGAAGGCTTAAGACCTTCAACATTCTACTTAGTGGTGCGTGTTTGTTGTATCACAGATTTGTACAAGTTTTGTGATTAAACTCACTGGTTGGTTTGTTTTACCACCAACTGCGTTACATCTTCAAAGGTTGATCGAACACATGCCTTAACACGTGATCAGCCCAGTGACAAAGTGTTGCGTCGCTTTCACTAACATGAGGCAAAGAGCAGGAAAGTGCCACTGACAAAATTCTGGTATGATTTTACGTTGCTGTTTTACAATGCAATGTGAACGTCACAGTGTGCCGTCATCTCATTGGTTGCGCACTGAAAAGCCAGCAGCTGACTGAAAGAAATGTGAAGGTGATCTTAGTACAGAGTTTCTCCAGTCCTGGTTGAATATGAAAATATATTTATAAAAAGTATTTTTAAAATAATTGTTTTATAGCTTTAAGTATAAAATAAATCTATTATTCCATTAATGTTCCTGATGTTTTAGGTTTTTGCCATGGAATCGCTTCAGTAACGGTATCGAGATACTTTAGGCAGATATTGTTTCGGTCATCATTTTGGCATCATGACAACACTAGGGCGCACTGCCACAATGCTCAGTTTTCTTTCTGTCATTCTTCTTTCTAAAGAACAAAAGGAAGCTAAAGAATGGCTCACAATGATGATGTAGCCTCATTGACTAAATGTTTGAAACCCACAGTGAAGATGGCTTGAGTACAGGCCTTGCAGAGCATCACCACAGGGTCATTAATCATTATGATTTTATTCAAGTTTATGTTAACCGTTACTTTGCCCCCTAAAACGGAAAGCTTTAGAGTTCCTGCACACTTCATCTGATTCATTGTAGAGGTAAGCACCTTCACATTAAAGTCAAGAGGGTTTGACCTTGTGTTCAAGTGTTTCCAGTTACAATTCAATACACTGGAGTAAAAACAACAAAAATGTGTTGTTGTCCCACTAATCTCACTGCACTGCATATGTACACAAACCCCTGACATCCTTCTTGTTGGAGTCACAGAGAGCAAGCCTCTTCTGTGCCTAGATGTTTCTGTCGTGACGACTACCTCTTGGAAGGATACATGTAGGAAACTGGTTTGTAAGATGATCAGTGCGTGTGTGTGTGTGTGCGTGTAAACTGTGTTTGCTTGTGACACACTGTGGCTAATTCAGTTACTTAGGGGTTCTGTAGTGTAATGCCTTGTAATGACACACAATCTCATTTTGTCCAAGGAGACACATCAATCTTTTGGATTTACTGTGGGGAGCAAAGTCTCTCCTGGTGAGTGAGTAGGAACAACAGTGGATGGAGAGCACGCGTGTGTGCGTGTGTGTGTGTGTGTGTGTGTGTGTGTGTGTGTGTGTGTGTGTGTGTCTCAGCCATGTATTTGTGTGTTAAGCAGTGGGGAAGAGGGAAATGGAATAATATGTTCAGACCAGTGGAGCTGAAAACTACCCATACATTGGTTTGATAAACAGCAGGAAAGGCCACCATGGTACATAGCCAGAAGAGGTGTGGGTATGTGTGTATGAGTGAGTGGGAGCGTGTCTGCATATGATCATGTGTGTGTGTCGGGAACGAAATAGAAAAGAAAATGGGAATTTCTTTGTGGAGGTGTGATTGTATGTGTGCTAAATCAAATGGGAGTGTGTATATATTGTGCATCCATGCATTCCCACAACTCTATACACATATGTACGTGATCAGAAATCCTTGTGTAAACACCCTTCACTCCTCTGTAACTCCACTTCTCTAAAGTACATCAGCACACGTTCTCCCTCTTTTGTTGCTGCTTCACATGATGCATTTTCACTTCACAGCAAAACAACAAAGGAAAGAAAAGATGAGATCATTGACCGATGATCAACAAAATGAAAACGCAGTCAAGTAGAGCAGTGAAACGTGGCTGGTGTATTTGCTTTTAAGATGAGGGAGAGATGTGGACAAATTATCTGTAGTGAATATTGCATGAACCCCGTCGGTGGTGATATTACAGTCTGAAAGGGAGTCTCAAGCTGGAGCAGACATACCTATTTCGATTGATGTGTAAAGTGTGCGTGTGCATGTGTGTGTGTGTGTGTGTGTGTGTAAAAGGAAAAAAGGATTTCCTCGTGTGAGTCTCACTGTTGCAACTCGGGCAAAAACTGGCTCCTCATTCTCGAAGGCCTTATTCACTTCCAGACTGTAATTGCCAGAGAAATTCAAATTACAAAAGAGCACATAGGCCTGATTCAATTTGCTTTTAACTCGGCTAATGACTTCCCATCTCCACCCGTTTCTCCCGGTGTGTGTCTCTCTCTGTACTGCACTCCCCTTTCTCTTTCAAGCAGAGACTTTTATCTGCAAAGATGCCTTCTCTATTCCTATAGTGACTCCACTATTCTTTAGTGATCGTCTTTATTATAAAGTGTGTCACCAATGAGCTGTACTGTGTCTTTTTTACCCTACCACATCAAGGCCTCTAGCATCAAAAAGATAATGTGCTGAGTTCAACTGATCCAAACAGAAATTGTTGCAAAGACGGCTAAGAAAAGAATCCAGCAGCGGAGAACGCTCTGAGGCGTGCTGATTGGGACTGAGAAAGTGGAGCGCGACTATCAGGTGCTGAAGATTGTCATTTTTGTGCTGAAAAGCATGAAAGACTGCTGGTGTGATGATAGTCAATATAAGAAAAGTGAGTATTGAACAATGTTTAGAAACTGGAAAGTTAACTAGATGGAAAAAGGATGTGGTATCGTAAAGAGATTTCAGCTGAGCCGATTTTTGCATTTTTAATACAAGAGACATAGAAGAGATTTGAGTTTTCTGTAGTAAAGTACAGACGGTGTACCGTGTACCGTTTTTTCTTTGTGCTGTGCAAGACTGTTTACTGGCCACTTACAGCACAGAAGCTGAACATCTCCCAAACGTTGATGCAACCATGATGGCCTCTAGCTTTATGAGCCAAAACTACGGTTTCAAGTTTTTAGTCATTATGCGTTGCGATGATGTGTTTGGTAACTAAACACTAACGTTACAATACATTGGGCTCAAAACAAAACTGCAGATGTTTGTGTTTGAATGTGATAATATGATACACACATCGGCTGGACCACTTCTGATGTACTGTGTTCCACTATCCAGAAGTAAACGTATATGCACACAAACAAACAAAACAGCCATTGTTTAACTACAGTTTAATGTATGCCAAAATGTACTAAAGCGCGTAGAAGGAAAGCACTCTGACCAGCAGTATGTTGCTGCTGTGTTTGTCCTAACTTTGGCCTGGCCTGTTCTGAGGCTTATCGTTTCTCCTCTAAATCTAGATGTCTGTGAACCCAAATTCACTTCTCTGTCAGTTGGCTAAAGCCCTGAACATTATACCTTGGTCACAATGGTTAATACACATCTGTGTAAAGGTCAGCAGTTAGTTTGATAAGACCTATTATTCCACTATGTCGGCGTTGAGAGTGGATGGAAGTTGTGGCAGCCAGACGCAAATCACAGGAAACAAGCAGCGAACACACTGGGGGCCTATAAGCTTACACAAACATATTCAAAATGCACGCTAACACACAAGCACGCAGACACTTTTCACTCTGTCTCTATCAGCTTTACATAGTGTGTGTGCATGCGCTGTGTGTCTGTTTTGCTCCGGTGATTATTAGTGATTATAGAAATCAAGGATTTGGCAGGGATAAAGGTCTATGAGAAATGAGCCACTAGCCTGTTCAAATCCTTTATGATTGCAGCCAGAGACAGAAATGAATAGAATATGACACAAACAAATGATTAGAGATTAATACTATGTGGCTTGAGTAAAGCATCAAACACATTTATGTTTATAAAGGTATTAAATATCTTTTTAAAACCCGAACAATGGCATCAAGCAAAATTCAACATGGCTTTAAGGCCAGATTAAGTTAGCTTTCTGTTAAGCAGATAAATATGTTACTATTAGTGTCAGAAGGTGAAAAAAAGGAAAGTGGGGGGGGAGTGAATAGAAGGAGCTGAACAAAGGAAAGAGGATAAAATATCGTATGAGCTCCAAGGGAATCTTTTATACTCCCAGGATAGTAGAAGAAGGAACTATTCACTCTCCTGTAACAAAAACCAGGACTGTTGACATGTATTATGTGTGAAATCCTTCAATGTTTGCCTTTATTCAAGAGATGGCAGCGTCTCTATTTGTCGCACCGTCTTAAGTTTAACCCTGAAAGCATTTGAATGAGAATGATGTGTCAATGGTGTAAGAAACTGTTTGGGAACGATGAATCAAAAACATTTACTTTTATATTTAAACAGGTTTTCAACAGCAACACAAGCCTACGTGTCAATAATTTAACTTCTAACTATTTTTCATGAAGTATGAGCTGCAAAAGCAATTAAACATCGAGGCAGCAGTCAGCCTGCCTGCAATGCTTCACTCTCAAACCTCAAGAAGCTTACTTCCTTACTGCCTACTCCCTGCGTGTCTTCCGGTCTACCTGCCTGCCTGGAGGATAGGATTGTTGAAGTTGGTTATTGGTTTGGGTTAGAGCAGAGGATCATTAACACCTGACTTTTAGCATATTGCAATAACAATAACAGATTATGACTGCCAAAAATGTGACTAAATAGAGAACAGGGAAGAGACTGATAATGAAATGAAATGAGCTGTAACTGTGGAACAAAGGGCTTTTTTTTAATGCCTGGAGTATAATGGCTATGGTTCACACAAACAGACACAGCAACAAATACACACACAAGTTTAATGAGCCATTCTGACTGAGTGGCTGTAAATTCCTTGTTTATGACGCTGAAGCATCACGATTCAACTTGTTCACAAAGGGGCTTTTACTGTCGCTGACAACACACACCCACATACACACGCGCACACACACACACACTCATATACAAAGAGCAAGAAGGGACCGTTAGTGTAGCCTAGGGCAAAACACACACACGCATACACAAACCAGCTTCCCTAATAGTATCAAGCGTGCTAAAACTGGGACACAAAACAGAGCATTAGAAAGACAATGAAGTCTTTTTCCAGTCTGGGGTTGTATGAAAAATGAACTCTGCCCTCAGGCTTATGTGTTTGCATAAAGACGCTATGGAAGAAACAACATGAGAAACAATCCCAAACTAAATGCTGGCGAAAAGCACAAGCCCAACATCAGCTGCGGAAGTCAATATCAGGAGCACAAGATGGGTGGAGTACAAAGGAACCACGTCGGTTTCAATCCCAGGTTGAAAAACACCAACAGTGTGTGTATTTCTCTCCTTTATTCTTATTTATTAACTACTATTCCCTTCACTGCTTCACCCCTCTCACTGACTGTTTAGAGGTTTATCTTTATTAAAAGCTATTTAAAACCAATCAAAAAGTGGATAACTGCTAAAAAAACATTACTGAGGTGCCCTTGAGCAAGGACCTTAAACCCCAACTTCTCCAATGGAGCTGCTCAGTTGCCAGCACATCAGACTGTGGTTGTACTGGGCAGTGAATGTGTAATTGTGTGAATGTGATCAGCATCTGCTGCTACATTCAGAGTACACTTTCAAATGAAAAGTATACATCTGCAATAAAACATCTTTCAATATGTGTCCTTTGCATCCATAATAGTTATGTAATCCTCACTGTGTCCGCAAGCAAATAAATGAATCAAACTGAAACCCCAAAAAGCAAACGCAGTATTGGTGTATTGAAACAAAATAGTTGACGATTGACATTAGCAATAGCATTGGTGCTTTTGGACTGAATCTTCGAAAAAATGTAGGGCTTTTGTTCATTAATGTGTCGAGTACAGATTACTCAAAATAACTGCACCAATGGCCAAGGAGAAACCTGACAGTGTTCCTTTAATACAAAGCCAGAGGGGATTTGCTGGACTAGCTGGACTGTGTTGAATTTATTTTCAGATGGGGGTAAAATGAACTGGGTGAGGAAAGAAAGCCAATCTAATTTGTATTTAATAGGTCCAAATGAAATTAATATGGAACTTAATGAAGCTAATATTGTGAATCAATTTGAACATGAAATTACATTTTCATAGGTAGTCCCAGGTGAAAGTCTACACCAGGCTGTTGGCACTAATAAAGATAAGGGGGTGATACAATAAGTTTATGTGTCAGATGCAGAATAAAATTACTCTTTGCAGAGTCATTTGAAATTAGTTAATGGGTTTTATTTAAGAATATGAATGTTGGGATGATCACTGATTATAGACAAAAAGTGGGAAAAGGTTTTAGGGTTGTGTTCTGTATAAAAAGGCACCGTTAGGTATCTGGTAGACCTTTAAGATTTTTACCAAGAGGTAATTACTTTGCCAACAATTCTAAACACCGGCTTTTTCTTTGTCATTATGGGATATTGTGTTTATGATTGATGACTAAAAAAAAGGAATTTAATCCATTTTATAATAAGGCTCTATTAACTGCACGTAAGATGTTCATATTTTATTCCGTAAAATACAAAAATAAGATTCAACACTATTTAAGGACCCCCAGATAACCTGTGGAAACACTTCACCCTGCAGCATGACTTCAACTTGGTTAGAAAGTAAACTGCTTTTTTAAGGATATCTAATAACCTGTTACATCCCACATATTCACACAAAGACAAACATTAAGGGCCACACACACACACACACACACACACACACACACACACACACACACAGTACAAATGAATAGTTCAAAATGTTATTTTCTGACGCAGAGGCAGTTTGGAGAACAACTGTAACTGATGTTCGTGCATGTGTGTGTTTGTGGGTTGACAAAGATATCTCTGTTTCTTCAGCTGACAAATGTCACCAATGACCAAATAACTCAGAGGACTATTTAAA
Source organism: Cottoperca gobio (assembly GCF_900634415.1). NCBI lineage: Eukaryota > Metazoa > Chordata > Actinopteri > Perciformes > Bovichtidae > Cottoperca > Cottoperca gobio. Next base: position 15,348,174 of record NC_041370.1, on the reverse strand, counting down.
ACAGATTATCTATAAACAGAACACATAAAGAGCACATTCTCTCTATTTTCCTCAATGCACACACACACACACACACACACACACACACACACACACACACACACACACACACACACATTGAGACATCAAATGTCAAACATGTTGAATTAGTGACACCAATGAGTGACCAACTCACACAAAAGTGCACATTAAGCTTGGATTTTGAGTAATACGAATGTTATTTGCGAGAGATTTGGCAACAGCCGATTCATTCAGTCAACATATTGGTGTAATCCCCGGGCCTCTAAAAAGAGTTCCAGTTAAAAGAGTAAAAACAAAGGGATTTATTTGTAGCCAGCCTGACCCTTTTGAAAAACACCAGCGAGTTCATTTGGATCAGATACAGACCCCCTGCTGGAGGGTGGCTGGCAAGGGACTGACATCTGCACACAAATGAAAGCTGCACACCAACAATTATCAAAATGACACACAGAGGCTGTGAAAGGGCCAGAAACAGAGTGTGTCTGCATCTGTTGGAGCTATTCGTAACAACAACACCAGGAATAAACCAATCATGTGACACTGGTGGCCATTTAAGACAACGGTTTACAGGGGAGCAGTGAATGAAAATTGGCATGTGCTTGGCACATTGTGGCAGTTGTAGCAAAACTTTGCATCTTCTTTGATCACAGAGCTCCAATTTTGCCTTTTAAAGATGCCAAATGTGGTGCCAAGCAGAAATGCAAGTTTATCTAAAACATTAAGCCTGAACCAGTTGGATTTACAGTTGTTCTTGGCGTAGTAGATTTAGTGTAGTCCAAGAAGCTTTAGTCAGGAATAAAGACTACTGACATCTGCAGACCAAAAACATCTAGGACACACACAACTCTTTAGGATTATAGAACTGAGAGTATCATGAGTTTAGACTCAGATGTTGTTAAACATGTAAGGCAGACAAAAGTATAAAGTGGCAGCTAGATTTCTGCTTATGATGGACTTCCATGATATAAGTACAACAATGTAAATTAATAACATTTATGTGACAACATGAATGAATATGGTGATGTCACCACACAGCACCACTATCACACACAAAATAACCATAAAAATGTTTACTCTGGTAATTAAGCAGTAATAAATAATAGTTGATGAGCGGAGAAGAGGTCCCAGCCTTCTTGTTGGTGGGTCAATATGTTACATGCACAAGATTGTTGCTGCAATTAGCCCAGAAGGTTCAAGGACACAGATTCCAGTTAAATGTTGAAACCCCCTTTGCTGACAGTAACAAATGTACATATAACACGCTCAAATAAAATCGATGATGATGTTTATGTAATGTCTACAACTTTGAGATGGTGTTTAGCAAAGGCTAAAGATTTATTTCCTGACAGCTAGTTAAAAAGCTGGGGAGCTACATCGTATGTATTTAAATCAAGAATGCTTTAGTCTCCAGGAACACTATTATGTTATTTACTTCTTCGCTTTGTGAGTCAGGCCATTAGTGTAAAGACATTGAAGACGCGCTGGAGGATGATTGATGGATTATTTTCAGTGGAGGCCCAGCACAGTGGAATTAGTCCACTGAGAATACAGCACTATAATATGTACATTTGTTTATCTATCTACACTATGAAATCTGCTTTCCTTGCATTACTGTTTATGGTCAAATATAACCAAACTAGACAAAACAGAGGTTTTCTTAAATAAACTCAGTCAGTGACATAGAAGGGAAAACACCAAAGAATTGTAATAGGATACTACATAACATCACAGCTATGATGGAAAAAGGTGACGAATGAAGAAGGACTATCTATGTAGCCGTGTCGGGGTTTTTGCCCTTCTTTCATGATATAAGTCAAATGAAATCTGAGACAAAAGACCAGACACCTGTTGGGTTGCAATTACATTTACATTTGAAGAACAAATAGCACTATATGCACATGCACATATAAACACCCTACTATCGCACCCCAAGCAAACCATGTGAAATTGATCAAGTCGGAAGCACAGAGGGGCTCTGTTTAAGTGGTTGTGCAAAGAGAGAGAGAACGAGAGAGAGCGAGAGAGAGAACGAGAGAGAGAACGAGAGAGAGAACGAGAGAGAACGAGAGAGAGAACGAGTGGGAGGGAGAACGAGAGAGAGAGAACGAGAGAGAGAACGAGAGAGGGAGAGAGAACAAGAGAGAGAACGAGAGAGTGCACGAGAGAGAGAGAACGAGAGAGAACGAGAGAGAGAACGAGAGAGAACGAGAGAGAACAAGAGAGAGAACGAGAGAGTGCACGAGAGAGAGAGAACGAGAGAGAGAACGAGAGAGAACGAGAGAGAGAGAGAGAGAGAGAGCGAGAGAGAGAGCGAGAGAGAGCGAGAGAGAGAGCGAGAGAGCGAGCGAGAAAGAGAGAGCGAGAAAGAGAGAGCGAGAGAACGAGAGAGAGCGAGAGAACGAGAGAGAGCGAGAAAGAGAGAGCGAGAGAGAGCGAGAGAGAGAGCGAGAGAGAGCGAGAGAGAGAGCGAGAGAGAGCGAGAGAGAGCGAGAGAGAGAGAGCGAGAGAAAGAGAGAGCGAGAGAGAGCGAGAGAGAGCGAGAGAGAGCGAGAGAGAGCGAGAGCGAGAGCGAGTGAGAGAGAGCGAGTGAGAGAGAGCGAGAGAGAGAGAGAGCGAGAGAGAGAGCGAGCGAGAGAGCGAGAGAGAGAGCGAGCGAGAGAGCGAGAGAGCGAGAGAGCGAGAGAGAGAGCGAGAGAGAGAGCGAGAGAGAGCTCACATACGCCATAAACCGCAATGGCAGGGAAGCAGTGAAATTTAATTCACAGTTAAAGCTGAATATTTTATGAGTCGTGTTCTCCGTTTGTGTGTTTGTATCCTACCCAGTGTTAATGGAGATGATTTCAATGAGAGGGTTCTTCCTGATCTTGGGCAGGTCCAGTCTAGCGCCTCCGAGCCTCCGGCCTCCATCTTTCTTCTGACCCAACAGACGAACTGAGTGGCCTAAAAACAACAAACATCCCTTTAGTACACATTCCTTTTCAGACGGACAAATGAACTACCACGGTTATCATTTCTCTTTAGTTTAATTGTTGTACATGTGACACACTAATAGGTGGACCTACGTGCGAATGAGTGCACAGACGTTGGCATCAACATGCTAAAAATGTATTCTGGTTAATTAGTTGTCCTGTTTAAATTGCAAAAACCTGAATGTCTCTGCTTGACAGAACAAACAGCTAGAATTGAGCATATAAATAAAGGAAGATAGAGATAGCGGAAAAAAGCCAGTTCACCGCTTGGATGGTTGCATCACTTCCTCTCTCTCTAGTCTCCATAACAGATGCTCAAAACATACAGTACACACAAACACACAACTTCTCACCCACAAACACAATACCAAATGGAAAGCCAACTTTCAATTGTGCAATATCCACCTTTAGATAGGCAAATAAAAGCCTTCATTAGACTTCTCATCTATTCAGTACGGTGTTGCGCTCAGGACACAGGAGCGGGCAGAGCAGCATATCGGAAAGGCCTAGCTGTGCAGAAAATTGCATAATAGAAAAACCTCTGGTATCTTGCAGTTTAAATCAATTAAGGCTGAACATGAATCACAAAGTGGGCAGTAGGGTAAGAACATGATATTTTGGCTGAAATAAACTCCAATGATATAACCAAGATAGTTAATACAGATGAAAAACAATGTGGGACAGGCAGGAATAAGGGGGTCTTCAAAATAATAGAGGCTATTTTACCAACTGCATACTGTACAACTCTTAAACCAGTAGCTTATCACTTAGTAGATAGCAAATAAAAACCCATAGCGGAGTCAAAAGGCTAATAGATAGTAACGTCCAGCCTTTGTTTAGCAGAAATGGGGTGCAGTAGTCTCTCCTCCATCATCAAATAGGCTAGCAGCTAAAGGGTGTGCGAGATGGAAGCGTTGAGGGATGGAATTGTCTTCCTGTTTTCATCCGCTTTACATGGGTCTCCTGGGAGGGTGGGCTCAGGGCAGGAAGCATAGCTATCAATTGGTAGATAAAAATGACAATCTGTCCCAGAGGAGGACAAAGAGCCAATCGGTGAGGCGTGACTGGTCGTAATATCCCAGTACAAGCAAGGAAATTAGAAAACTTCCCTCGTGGAATACAGCTGGGACTTGAAGCACATTTGGCCCTGCTTTCTTCTGGCTAGCTATCTTTGTTTCCACATCTGGTCCTTCAAACATGGATTTAAAATTCATGCATGCTCTAATATACTTCCCTCCATAACCGTTGCTCCATCTGTTGACTGATCGATCAATTCATTCATACATAAATACTAATAACTTTCAGCTTCCAACTGCTGCTTTAAACATTTGATCATAAGTTACTATAAGGGAGAGAAGAAAGCCAATGATATACTAAAAGATGTACTAAAAGATGAGTCTACAAATACTTTTTGATAATAAAGCGTCAAGGTCTGAATTGAAAACTCATTCAACTGCAATTCCCTTTTTACAAGCATCAGAAATGAGTTGCCTTTTTTTATAACCTTTATTTTACTTATCACTTTATCCAAATAAAAGAAAAATGAAAACATTGAACAGTCAATTTCAGAACTAAATAGGCATGTGAACCTTAACTTCGCATGTGCTGTGAATAATAAAAAAAATGACACAATCTAAGTACTGAACGAATTCACACTGGATTATAAAAACAAAATGAACGATTGTTTTTCAAAGCACAAAGTGGCAGGCTATCACAGAACGAGCCTGACCCTGGCTTTCATTTCGAGGTTCAACAATTGACTTTAAAACTCACATTTTGGAGATGTGCAGCTTCACTGGCTGACAAAAAGCATGACTAATTTAGGCCTGGGAAGAAGAATTGTGGTAAATTATGTTGCATTTTTTCGAGATTGTTGACATTACACATGTTTCTGATGGTTTTATCTAAAGTTATCAAAAATCAGACCAATACTCAGAAAGCAATAACCATTGTGGTGCTGGACTTCCAGATGTTTTTCCAATTTTTGAGAATATCCCTTCTTATTAAACTTGGAAATTGTCATTCCCCATATATTCTTTTCTTGCTTGTAAAACTGCACACGACCCCTGTCAATGTGACTGCCACCCAGGACTCAAACAGAAGAAAGAAATAATCTCACTACCAGCATGGAATCACTCCAGGAGTGAACCCAAAGCCAAATTCAATTTCAAGGCCGAGGGGACCATGAATGGGAAGCAAGAGATGAAATAGCTAACATGAGTTGCTGAAGAAAACCGGAGAATTCTGTCCTATTTTGTCATCTCAATTACAGAGTTTAGAGAGGCCAACTGCTGTGATGGGCACCCTCGCATCGACAGAGGGACACACATTTTCTAGTTACGGACTGCCCTCATTCCTTCCCTCTCTCTCCTTTGTTCTTTTCCTTCATAAATACAAACCGACATAAATCCTTCTATCTACTCATAACGGCCCATTATAACATGCTGGAGAAAAGGAGGGAGTCAAGGCAAGGATAGATGGATGGAAAGGTAGATGGATGGGTGGTTGGAGGATAATAGAAAAAAAACATCACATCAAATCACAGATGAAAGATGTACAGGATAGCCAGATGGAAGGTTGCATCAGAGAGGGCGGGCGCTAAAAGATTGACCTGTTGACCTGTGTCTGATGTCACATAAGTAGCAGGTCTTGTTGTGCTCCCTGGTTTGATTGTAAAGCAGCAGTCAGAATTGGGGGATGGGAGCATATTGGAAAGAAGGGACAAAAGTGGCAGATGAGGAGGACAGAAGAGGTGTAATGCTTGTCATGTATCCCTGCGATATATCAGGTTATTAGATATTCCTTAAAAAAGCAGTTTACTTTCTTGCCAAATGTCAGTTGAGTCTATTTTGTTCTGGAAATATCTCAGATGCACATCAAATGTATTAAAAACAATTCTGTGCGGTGCCCTTATGCAAACATTCCAAGAGAGCACTTTCTTTAAAAAGCAATACATGAGGCTTTGATGCTTGACAATGACGAGCTCCTCCACAGGGCTTTGTTTTGTCACTACCAGGTGGGAGGTCACTGAGCATTAAAAGACAATGTTCAGAATACCTTAAGATGACTGAAAATATATGTGAATGCATCAACTTGTCTTTGTATGTGCTCTTTATTTCCTCTTCCCCCCGTGTCTAACTGTCTCTTTGTATTCAGCCATGTGTTCATACTCATGCTTTATTTGTTCAGCATTGAAACATGCAAACAGTTTGTTTACCCTGGTGAAACAAGGATCATGAGGTTATATATGGATGTCATATAGCCTCTGATCTGTCGCTAAGTAGATACATTAGCGCATCTAACCTCTTTTGTGTTTCTATGTCACAAACACACACACACGTTTCTAAAAGATAAAAGAATATCAGGTGAAATGGTATCATCCAACGCTATCATCTCAGAGAGTTAAGATCAATATTAGGAGGCCAATAAAGAAAAAAAGACATCAAAATGGCCCTATAGAGGTACAGCCGTTATTTATTAATGGTGCAAAGATCAGACTTCAGTGGAAATCTGAGTGAAAACATAAATAAAACATTTCCTAGCCTTTGTGTGGGCTTCACTATATATTTTGTTCTCGATTACAAATCTGGCACAGCTAAAAAAAAAGTGACCACAGTAACATTACCTACCAAATCACTGATGCTGCACAGTGAATGAGATACAAAACAGGGCAGTAGTTGTAATATGACTGTATAAATGTTAAGTACCGTGTGCATGTTCAGCAACACAACCTGAGATAACTAAAAGATAAAAATGCCCTGCCGTAACTTGAGCTTTATGTTAGGTAGATCATTAAATGCAGTTGTACAGTAGTGAAGAATCCTCATGGAGTGACACTTGTAACGTTCTTTTTGAGCCAGGATCCAAACTGAATACATAGTCTCACACCTCAAGAAACAAGCTCATAAATGCATACCAGTACTCCTGTCATGTGGAAAACAGACCTGGAAGCAATTTTGGTGAGGCAAAGAACTGCGTCTATTAGCAGTTCATTGAAGTAAGTATTTTAGTAGCCATTACGAAAGGCAAATCCCCTAGCTTAAAGCTTTATGCCCAGGCCTCCGAGCTGAAATAACAGCTCTCAGTTTATACGAGGTCATAAAGAATTGTAATGATACTGGGGAAATTAGTTTCTATGGAGGGGGCGAAGGAGTTAGGAAAGGGAAAAGAAGGAGGGCAGAAGGAACAGAACAGGGCAGTGAGAAGGCAGAGGGAGGAGGAAGAAAGGAGGGAGGGAGATCAAAAGATGCTGAGGAATGGGAGGAAGACGGAAAGGGGAGTAAAAGGAAAGAACGAGCAAATCATAGAGAAGAAAGGAGAAATGAAAGTCACAGTGTACATGTGTGAATGTGAGTGTGTGTGGAGCCAGACGATTTAGGGTTGATGACACAAAATTAAGCCTCAGTTCAGCTGACTTCATTAGAGTGAAGCCTGCAGTGCAAACTAGTAGCTCATACATATATACACACAGACACACACACACATGCATAGAGTAAACTCAATCTGTTCTTTATTAGAGAACAGCTGGGGGTGTATGACAGCTTGACTGGACACTCTCACACTGTAAACTCTGCCTGACCTTCATTAAACAGTTAAGTGCGGTGGTTCACTAACAGTTTAAATGGATGACCTAATCACTGCCATGTGAGTCTGTCTTGCCGTCAGTGAGCTTCTCAGACAGAGGAGACCACTTAACAAACTACTCAGACAGCAAGACAGAACTGAAAGAAACACTGATGGCTTCTCTTTTAAATCCACAATGTCAATGTAAAGAGTTCATTTTAGCGAGCAATGGATTCAAAATAAGTGTCGAATATATTTTGTATCGTGAAATGTACCATTTTTTCAACCATGCAAAAGTCACTTTGCTCTTGAATATCTCAAAGAACATACTCTTTGTACAATACCAAATATTCTAATAACACTCTAGCTGGTCATTTATTATTGACAATAATTACTCAAGAATCAAACCTTTTAAAATATTAATTGTGAGAAAGCAGACAGAAAGTAACAAAGCAATTATTATTTGATTGTGTGCTCTTCCACAGGAAAGTGATGAATTCATTCTTAGTCCTTGCATTGCATCAATAAGTGGACGGACTTTATTGAAAATCATTCATACATTTCCTATTCCAACAATGAAAGGACTCTCGTTCATTAATTCATTAGCTGATCAATGCATTTCTGCTTATTCCCTCATACAATAAGTGCTTGTGTGTGTATGTGCATGTGTGTGTGTTCAAATACCTTTAACAGCCTCGTCCACTACTTCCACCACTCGATCAATCTGTTGGACCTGAAATACAGACAGACACACATGGGAAAAGTTTATTGATGCTGACAAACCAAGTCCACATGGCCGGACAAAAGCCAGATATTGACAACCTACAAACACACTTATACTGATCCACATTCAAACAAGGTGGGTTTGTAAATATACACAAAAGGCAATAGGCAATATGCACACAGACAAATAAGTAAAAACAGATACAATCACACCAATCTTTCTCTAGCCAGGATTAAGTGATATCGATTTCCTAAATGCCACCAGGTGTCCATGTAGCTGCAAAGCCACATGTGTAATGTATTGACAGAGACGCAGTCTGGCGGTAGGATTTCAGGGAACCAAGAGGCAGAAACAGGAAGAGGGAGAGAGGGTGGCAGACAAATGGGCATACAGGTAAGAATAAAACACTTTTAGATGATGAGAGAATGACTCAAACTGAATCATGTTATGATCAGGCAAGAAAGTGTATTGCTTCATTTCCTCCCATGTAGAAGATCCTGCAGCTCTGCCAAGGGGGGGGGGGGGGGTGGGGGGGCACTCTGAAACACCACCAATTTATGTAGAGCAAATAGGCAAGAAAAGCTTATTAGGTGGTATTATATTCTATTGAGTAAAGCACTGATTTTACAAATTTACCATCCTTTTACTAATAATCTGGAGGAAATGGTGAATGTTGAGAAAGAGAGGGGGGGGTGGAGAGAAGGATACATAAGTAGGAAAAGAAAAAAATAATTTCCCTGCTATTATTTCTCCTTTCATTCCAACCAGCGTCCCTTCCACCTCTAATTCGCTCACTTTCTCTATTCTTAGAGGTCTATGCTCTAGCCCTTGGCACCCACTCTCAATGCCTCCAGGCCCATTACGCAGAGTAACTGTTCTTTCAAACACACTCACACAGATGCACACTGTGCCTTGTGGGCAGCAGTTTTATGCATGTTACACACTGAGATAAAAACCTATTTTCTTCTAATGGCCAGGCAATCTGGGTTCATTCAGAGCAGCAGCGGGTGTTCCTACTCACAGTAAGGTTTGGGTATTGTTCGCATTTTAGCAATTAATTCAGATCTCACTTTTCAATTAGGGTTCTTATCAAATCCTGCTTTATGCACCTGGAGTATTGTTTGAATATGAAAATAAAACATTTGGTGAAAAAAGCACCAATATCTTCCGTAGATCAAGGCTTCCATAGAAAGTTATTTGTCAAAAATGACAAGATTATGCTTTAATTATGTTTGGTAAGAAGTTAAAATAAAATATAAATTAACTATTTTGTCATTCACAAGTGGGATGTTTGCAAAAAAAGTGGTCATGTCTACTTTACACCAAGCATACATATACGCACACATTAGTGAGGCTATCTCTATCCTAACAGAGAGAAATAATGAATACATTAACACTATGGGTGACTGACATTTCTAGCTTATGGAGAAAGGACTAGAAAGATTATAATAGTGAAGTGAAGGCAAAACCTTGCAAAGAATCCATGTTAGCCATGATATTTTTTAAGTGAGCTGTCAATGTGTGTACCACTTACAAAAAGCAATGTAAAGTGCAAATAATATGTGAGTAATTGGTCTAAAACATTACAAAAAGACCATAAACTAGGCTCACAATATTCACTAGTGTGCCCAACACCAAAGGCAAACATACAATATGCTAAAAAGACTGATGTGTGTGCTTCTCATGTTTAAAACATTGCTTACACACTGTAATCCTGATTACCTAGCCAGCATTGTTTGTGCCATGTGTGCGTGCGTCCCAGATACAGGATGTGACATGTCCAGTTCAGAGACGCGAAACACTGTAGCCTTGCGTGACTGACTGTGTACCTTACACACAATACACTGTCATTCATTTCACAGCAACTTCAGACAGGAAAACACAACAGAAGTACACATAAAAGCTGACACACAGGTCAATTAAACTCAAATGATTTTTTTTTGACTACACCCCTTATCTAGCCGTTAGTGCAATCACTATATACAAATTCACGACTAGTTATTTGCATCTAATTTGCATGAGCCACCAACTGTCACCGTCATTGTGTGGTTGATTGTAACTAC